>NW_007378794.1:75500-89464 GCF_000475195.1 Diaphorina citri
AGGTTTGACAGAGGGAACTGTAACTGCTAAGGTCTTATCGTCCCGAAATCGAAGAGAGGAGGAAGACAGGATAGGAGAAAGCCAGCCGTTCCGAGAACGAATATTATCCCATCAGAATAAAATCCGCCCCGGGCGGGAATCGAACCCGCGGCCTAGCGCTTACAAGGCAGACGCACTACCAACTAAGCTAACTAAGCTAACTACCAACTAAGCTATAACATTAACACGTTGAACTTCAGATCTGGAGGTTAGTGGTTCGAATCCAAGTCAATTCATAAGATTTATCCAGTTATCAACACTGGGGAACGATATTTGTGACAAGCATTTAACAATGCTCAACACAATAAAAAAATCCTTCACATCAATTTCGTTTGATAAAGGTATAACGTCATTGTACAATAACTGCCAAGGTCTCCAGTGACGAGCTATACGTCTTATTTAGACTGCTGCCTCACGCAGCCACATTTAGATTAGCCTCACGCAGCCATTAGCCTCACGCAGCATTTAACAACGAAGAAAAACAAAGGACAATCCAAGCTGACTGGAGAATTAGAAAATAAGCTGCATTCCTTCCCCAAGGACAAATTAATGAAATTATCGTGCTTAAGTTATCTATTATTTTACTTAAGTTATGTAACAATGGATGATTAAATTGAATAAATTCACCAATAGTTTTCTGGAGCTTCTGTAGGTAGGTATTGCTTTTTCAGTTTTACTAAGCTTAAACTCAGATTGAGGTCCCGACCACTTCTAAACAAAATGGAATCCCAAAGGTGTGTCCACACCTAGACCACCGGTCGTCGATCCGTCGACTATATGTGGACACACATTAAGGATGAAATACGGTGATAGATCATAAGTTCCTAAACAGACAGATATTGAGACCCCAAGGTTAAAAAACCAAGCAGAGTATGTTCCACAGAAAAATGGGGGCCCGATAGAAGAGTTTATGAGATCTCTAAGGTCAAAGGATTTTGGCGAAAGGGGGCATAAAAGTGAACGTACTTTGCAAATTTTCAGTCGATGGAGATCGATCAAAGAATAGACAATAGACACTCCTTAAAGACTTGATACACAAATCACATCTATTTAAAGTAAATAAACCATAATAAAGACGTCGTAAATCATACATTCATACTAGACAAGACAAGTCTACTTTATCTTTAAGGAGAGATAGGCAGATAGGAAATCAAGCAACAATAGCGGAAAACTTTATGCTACAAAAAACAAGTTAAATATAAGTTTAGGAAAATTATAACAAGTATTAAATATAAGTTTAGGAAAATTATAACAAGTATTAAATATAACTCCCTTCGCTTTCGGGACGATAAGAACCACTAGGTATGTATATAGGTATTCCAGAGAAGAGCGTATTAAAACTGAGGAATTTTATTATCAAACATCAACATAGGTATCCCAGAAAGGCAGGGTATAATGACACGACGTGAATTCTCACAAGGGAATGGGTCCTGCCCTGTCTATAGCTGATAGTTAAATATTATGGTGACTTGTTATTTGAGTTCTATTCTCTCTATCAGAGAACATGTTAGTGCAATAGCAGCAAGTACACTCGCAGAATATTGATGAAGAGAGAGTAGTAGAAGTGTCTCTTCAATATGAACAACGATATGATGGATTCTAAAGTCTCCTCTCATCAACTGATCACCATAAGACATGAGTCTTGTTTGTTCCTTCATTAGAAACCTTGCTTTTAAAAACAAAGGAAAATGTCTTTGTAATCTAATACCCGCCACAGACCGTCTGACAGCGACTCAGGTCAGTGACCGTGGTCTGTCAGGCGGTCTGAGCGTGAGTGACAGGCATAAAGCTCAGCTCTGGGTCTTCTTTTTCTTCGCCTTTTCCCGTGTTCAGACGAGGTCGGCATTTTTCCTAAGCCTCTCAATAAAACCTAATTAGGGTTATTGGTTTAGACATTTGGTTTTGGTCACAAAAATTTTAGGAATGGATGCCCTTCGCACTCAACCTTTGCTATTTCTTTAGCAAGGGAAATTTCAGACTGGAATCCTTCCTCTTTAAAGTCCCCCAACCAGACTCTTTCTCAGCTCTGGCTAAACTTGTTTAAGTCAAATGTTGAGTTGTTTCTGGAACACTCCTCTGATAAATTTTCCAATAGGACAACCTGAAGCTCAATGCAACGGGCACATGATCTCAAATGAACCCAATTTACATACACATTACGCTATTAGACATAGCCATGTGTGTATACTATTTATACTGTACCTATATAGCTGTATAAATGGTTGAGGACATGGGTTTCAAAATTGTCATCTTATAAGATGATACTAAAAGATAGCTGTGCCAGTTCAGTCGTTATGATATCAGCCCCGCCCATACGAATCAAATTGAAATTTTTATCCATCCGGTAAAACTGAGTGTAAGTCGAATCATTTCTCTGGATTCCCAGAGAGAAGAGAGAAGTCAATCTAGTCTAGGTGTGGCAGTGTTAACCAGAGCTATAGAGAATCTAGTCTAGAGGTTTTATAGAGGGAGCTGTAACAAGGCAGGTCTTATCGTCCCGAAATGGTAGCGAGGAAGACAGGATGGGATAAAGTCTGTTGTTGTGAGAACGAACCTTACGAGTATCTCTTGAGGATAAAATTCGGGACCGGAAACGAACCCGCGACGTTTTTTACTTTCTATGTCTTCAACATAATACTCAACTCGGAACTCCCCACAGACTTTATGTTACCTCTTTTTGTTTGCTGAATTTTCACCAAGCTCCTCCGGAGTCCACAATACCAAGCTCCTCCACAATACCAAGCTCCTCCACAATACCAAGCTCCTCCAGAATACCTATTCCTACTCAAGAAGCTGAGTGCACCCCAAATAGCCGGCAGCACATGATGTCCTATGGTTGGTTATTGGTTAGAATGGTTAGCTTCCAACAAGTATAACAAGTTACCAACCGGACTCGAAACATTTTCTATCTATCACATTCCTTTAGTTAAGCATCGTCGTACTTGGTTGCTATCTGGACGGGTGACCTTCTGGGTTACCACTCGTTCTGATGGGGTGCACTCAGCTTTGTCAGAACATTACCTATCTATTAAAGTGAACATTTCCTGACCCAGCGTACCACTTGGCAAAAGGTAGAGGAGGCATTGTATATCAAATACATCAAGTCACTGAGCTAATGCTTATACTAAACACCACCAAAGCCCAATGTGTTGCCAAACTGTTATTTATCATCAAACTGTAGGAGAACATCATAGTGGTAACATGTTTTCATTCTGGAGACGCCGGACTCGAAAAAGAGCCTTTAGGTAATTTTTACATGACATGGACTTACATAAGGTCATATGAGGGGGCGGTAGTTATCTTAGGCTCTGCAGATTAGTTTTATTTACAATGTTTCATCTGGGCTACAAAGTTAATTACTTTGCAATATTTCATCTATCTGACTGTAGAGTGAAGTTGTTTGTTTAGCAAGATAATTCATCTTTTACGACCCCCAGGCTGATTGGGGGTCAAAAACTTCACAGCTTCTAAATTGCCTTATTACTATCTAGTTGTAGTAGGAGTAGAGTAGACCAATGATCTGAGCTTCAAAACAAAAGTTGTTTATTTAGAAAGATAAATCTATCAGTTGCTTACTCTCTGAAGCTAATTGGAGGGTTGGAAGACCTCACAGCTTCTTGATTGCCCACTATAGTAGGCCAATCGCCAATAGGTAATTCTCAAGACTTGATTTCTAGCGTAGATTTCTCGTTTAGAATTCTCCCTAAATGGAATAATGGGTATGAACCAGGCTGGATAATGTGAGTATGAATTTATACAACAGGCTAACATGACTAATAATTGTAGCAATAATTATGACTATGTTGATTGTTACAAGGATAGATTAGATCCTCATCAAATTATGTAAACTTTCTTTAAAAGCCTCACGGGTGTACCTAATGGTTAAAGCAGAGGACCATCTATGTGCATTTGGAGAAGTTGGTGGTTTGAATCCTAGTCAAGTCATGAAATTTAGCGAGGTATACTAATCAGGGAACGACATTTGTGACAAGCATTCATTGTAACGAGAAAAAATCATTGTTGGAAAGACTGATGCAGTCTTCTGAACAACCGTTAGACGGGTTTGGGTGAAATTTGGCTACACATACGTTGTTATCTACATACTAAAGGATATTCACTCAGTTTAGATCTTTGAGGGCACCAACTTTGGACCACTTTGGTCTTTTGGGGCCCCCTTAACAGACCTTTTTTTCTGAGTGAGTTTTACAGTTCATTCAACCACTGGTAACTATATAATTGCAAATTGATTAATTGATTGAATGATTGATTAATTGATTGATTCGCTTGTTGATTGATTGATTAGCAAAGATTATCCACATATTAGAGGTTAGGGAATTCCCGCCGGATTATATTTGTCATTTGTGTTATGTATAAACTGGTACTCAGGAAGTGATGGCGCGATATAACAAACACCATTTGGACTTTTATGACTTCAAATTAGGTAAACGACTTCAAATTATGTACACGACTTCAAATGGTGTACCACTTTAAGACTTTCATGTCTTCGAGTTTTATATGCCGCCGACTCTTCAATTCTGCAGTGTATTTTGTTGCTAAATGATGACATTAATTCTAATGTCTGAGTAGATATCTTTTCTTTTTCTTCTTCTTCTTTCTTTCTTTCTTCCTTCTTTCTTTGCTGTTCTAAGAATTAACCTTATCTATTTAGGAGAAAATGAGCCCCGGGCGGTAATCGAACCCGCGACTCAAAAGGTAGACACCCTACTGACCCTACCCTCCAATTCGGCTGGCTGGCATGGAAACTGATGTGGCCCAATACTTATAAATCGAGTCTTGATTCTTATAGCTCTAGAGCTTGATTCTTATATGTATAGCTGTCTAATGCTCATAGCTCTAGCTGTCTGATATGTTCTGTGATAAATGAAGTCAAAATGAAGTACAACTACAAATATTAACTACATACAACACTGTACGAGTGTTCTGATCCACAGACTATGTGTTGGGAATGTTGCCAAATATGTTGTCGAAAATATTCCACACCATCATGGATATTGGATAATACAGGCCGTTTCTCCATTCCAAGAAAGTTAAAATACATTATTCACATAATTATATTTTTAGTTTTTAGGTACCCATTTATTCTGAAAAGCATACTACCCACTTGAACTTTTTCCTTAAAAATATCAATAAATAAACTGGTTCATATATTGAAAAAATAGAAAGTAAAAAAAAGTTCAATGCAGAGTTAGCTCCCTGTGTGAGTTCCCTTTATGGCGGAATTACCTACAAGTGGCCAGTATTAGGCAGTCAATGCAGGTCCAAGGACTGCCCTTTGGGTAAACAACACTGGCGTCCAGAAGCATTCTAGTCCAGTTAGTTGAACAATTTCAATTGGTTTTGTTGTCCAATTAGTTGTTCAGTTTCAATTGGATCTATAGGCTGTACAGACCCGGATTTGTAGGCTATCGAACCCACATGGGAGGAAAAATACTCAGTAATAGAAGATGAAGAAGAAAACAGATGTGCATTTTAAAATTTTGCTGGACGCAAAGTGGTGTTTACAAGAGGCTAGATAGCGATATAGCCAAGTGTTTCCATTGATCCTGATAAAGCATCAATGGACTCAGTAATAGAAGATGAAGAAGAAAACAGATGTGCATTTTATTCAACTGTGGACAGAAATTTTGCTGGACGCAAAGTGGTGTTTACAAGAGGCTAGATAGCGATATAGCCAAGTGTTTCCATTGATCCTGATAAAGCATCAATGGAACTCTGGAAATGGCCGCTCAAAATTAAGCTCTATTCCCCATCAGTAACACCAACTCAGTACCTCAGTAGTCAATTTTCGATTTTAGCGTGCTTTTCCGAAATGTATTCAACTTGCAATTTTGTGAAGCTTTCTTTTTTAAACCGAACAGTAAAACAAATTTAAAAAAAGCCATTTTAATCATCAAAATTTCATCTACATGATGCCGTTTATTTCATTCCTTAATTCCCAGCCGTTTCTGAGATATAAGCGTGGTTCGCAAATCACGAACCACCCTGTATATTGAAAAAAAAAAGTTCAATGCAGAGTTAGCTGTGGCCAGTATTAGGCAGTCAATGCAGGTAAGGACTGCCCTTGGGTAAACAACACTGCTGTCCAGAAGCACTCCAATTGGATCTATAGGCTGTACCTACAGACCCGGATTTGTAGGCTATCGAACCAACATGGGAGGAAAAAGACTCAGTAATAAAAGATGAAGAAGAAAACAGATGTGCATTTTATTTAACTGTGGACAGAAATTTTGCTGGACGCAAAGTGGTGTTTACAAGAGGCTAGATAGCCAAATAGCCAAGTGTTTCCATTGATCCTGATAAAGCATCAATGGAACTCTGGAAATGGCCGCTCAAAATTAAGCTCTATTCCCCATCAGTAACACCAACTCAGTACCTCAGTAGGTAGTCAATTTTCGATTTTAGCGTGCTTTTCCGAAATGTATTCAACTTGCAATTTTGTGAAGCTTTCTTTTTTAAACCGAACAGTAAATGACCGCCATCACCTTTCAAAGACAATTGACACAACACCAGTTTTTAGACATCTGATGAATTAATTTTAACCAAAAAACACGATTCTTGAATCAGGCAGGAAAAAGTAGAAATGTTTTCGAAATCGATGAACTCTACAGGCACCTTGATTTTTCTGTCTACAGGTAGTCTGGTTTCAAGACCTCAGTAGATAGTCAATTTTCGATTTTAGCGTGCTTTTCCGAAATGTATTCAACTTGCAATTTTGTGAAGCTTTCTTTTTTAAACCGAACAGTAAATGACCGCCATCACCTTTCAAAGACAATTGACACAACACAGTTTTTAGACATCTGATGAATTAATTTTAACCAAAAAACACGATTCTTGAATCAGGCAGGAAAAAGTAGAAATGTTTTCGAAATCGAAAAAGAAACTACTTCCCAGCAAAGCCAAAAGGACATCTATTGATCAAATTGAAACACGAGATCCTACAACATATGACTTTGAAAAGACAAAATCCAAAAATCTTGGAACAAAATTGGTCGATAACGATAACAAATTGGCCGGCTATGAAATCGGTGATCCTGATACGATATTGATTGAATACATGGAACATAAAAATGCACATAAGGCCAAAAGCCGATTTCAAAGCATCTATTCAAAGAGAAATAAATCGAGAAATCACAAGAAGGAAACAGATGTGAAGAACAACGAAAGTGTTGGCTGTTTTTTCTGTGTGTGTAAACTGTTTAAAACTCGTGACCAACAAAACACCAAGTTAGAAAGAAACCGGCTATGAAATCGGTGATCCTGATACGATATTGATTGAATACATCGAACATAAAAATGCACATGAGGCCAAAAGCCGATTTCAAAGCATCTATTCAAAGAGAAATAAATCGAGAAATCACAAGAAGGCAACTGATGTGAAGAACAACGAAAGTGTTGGCTGTTTTTTCTGTGTGTGTAAACTGTTTAAAACAAAACCGGCTATGAAATCGGTGATCCTGATACGATATTGATTGAATACATGGAACATAAAAATGCACATAAGGCAAAAAGCCGATTTCAAAGCATCTCAAAGAGAGATAAATCGAGAAATCACAAGAAGGCAACTGATGTGAAGAACAACGAAAGTGTTGGCTGTTTTTTCTGTGTGTGTAAACTCTTTAAAACTCGTGACCAACAAAACACCAAGTTTGAAAACATTCGCCCAGTCAGGATCAAAAGCAGAAATGCGGAAAAAGACATTTCTAAAACCAAACTATTCGATTCAAAAGATGCAGCAATAAAAAATCATACAGAAAGGTGTGAAACAAATGGTATGAAAATTATCACTGTTGATATTCAACAACATAAAGAAGAAACAATCGAGTTGGAGCTGAATGAAAGAAAAGTTCTTGAACCACAAAAGTTAGAAAACATTCGCCCAGTCAGGATCAAAAGCAGAAATGCGGAAAAGGACATTTCTAAAACCAAACGATTCGATTCAAAAGATGCAGCAATAAAAAATCATACAGAAAGGTGTGAAACACATGTTATGAAAATTATCACTGTTGATATTCAACAACATAAAGAAGAAACAATCGAGTTGGAGCTGAATGAAAGAAAAGTTCTTGAACCACAAAAACAAGAATCAGAGGAAAGAGAAAACACCAACGTAAAAGTGATCGACATAGAAAGAAGAGAAGAATCCAAGGAACTAGAACCAGATGAAACAAAAGGAAATGAAGATGAGGCAAGTAAAGAGGAAGAGAAAGAATTAGTCAAATTTGAAGTAGAAAGCAATGAAGAAGGTATCACAGGAGAAAACAGCCATACCATGACAATCAACAGTCAACAAAAAGAAGAATCCAATAAACTAGAGGTAATCATTGAAACAAAATGTGCCAAAGAACAGACAGGTGAAATTCAGGAAGAACTTAACATAAAGAAGAAACGATCGAGTTGGAGCTGAATGAAAGAAAAGTTCTTGAACCACAAATACAAGAATCAGAAGAAAGAGAAAACACCAACGTAAAAGTGATCGACATAGAAAGAAGAGAAGAATCCAAGGAACTAGAACCAGTTGAAACAAAAGGAAATGAAGACGAGGCAAGTAAAGAGGAAGAGAAAGAATTAGTCAAATTTGAAGTAGAAAGCAACGAAGAAGGTATCACAGGAGAAAACAGCCTAGAGGTAATCATTGAAACAAAATGTGCCAAAGAACAGACAGGTGAAATTCAGGAAGAACTTAATACTGAACCCATAGTGATATATGATTTTGAAGACCCTCCGATCAAAGAAGACGAAAACGAATTGAATCTAAGTGAAAGTCACGATATTAACGAAAACCCTATGGAAACTAAAGAAGAGGAGGTAGATCTCAGTGAAGCAAAGGAGAATGGGCAACAGCCAAACAAATTAGAAGAGAAAAAAATACTTGATATTGATCAAGAAGACAATGAAAAAGAACTAGATGAGGTTGATTTAAAATCAGTTGACGTGCATGATTTTGAAGAGCTAGCGATCAAAATTGATGAAAACGAAGAAGTCGATCAACAATCGATAGAAACCGAAGATCCTGTTTAAGAGGCTCGATTTTTCCGGTTAATGAGGTTTTTGTGTCAAAAGTTAAGGGACCAACACTTTTTATCCGAAGTTTCCTGCTTACACAATTCTTGTTTATCCAGGTTTCCGTCCTTCACAAGTCCTCTTTATCCAGGTTTGACTGTATTAGTTCATCAGTACAGCAGTGCTATATGCACCTACTTAAGTATATCTATTTATTTATTTATCGTATGACATCTATGTAGAATGATGACGATGTACATCACAACAAAACAAAATCTAAAGATAGGAAATTCTAAATATATCATCTCAGTAGATTTTATACATTAAAATACAGTGTGTATCAGACGTGTGAATCCCTGAGGAACATAGGTACTAGGGATTGCAATGCGGGATCCCGCAATCCCGCAATCCCGCGGGATCCCGCACCTTTTTCCAATCCCGCAATCCCGCAGTTTTTAGCTGCTGGATTTGCGGGATTTTTCGGAATTAATGGATCCATGAATTAAGATAAAAATACCACAAAGAAAAGGTTGAAAATAGGTCGAATAACCCTTTTTTATGAACTCTACAGGCACCTTGATTTTTCTGTCTACAGGTAGTCTGGTTTCAAGTAGTGTTTCTTTTGTTCTCCTGATTTGAAAGGATGATATTGGTCTTGCAAATCTTGTATTTCTATTATCAATTTTTACCTACTTTCAATTTTCAATTCTGTTCTGTTTGTTCTGTTTACTTGAATTCATGTTCTGTTTGTTTAATTTTTTGTTGTTTTGTTTTTAGTTCAGTTTAAAATAAATGCACAAGTTTCTATTTTCACGGTATAAACGCTGTAATTTTCATTTTCTTTAAAAACGAATTTAAATAAGAGAATTTGGTGGTAAAGATCGTTATCTTTATTCAGCAGTGGATTGATAACAGCTGGTTATGATGATGGTGACGATGAAAACGAATTAAATTTTGTTTACCTATTGTACAGTTTTGTGATTAAAAGGTTAGCAATTACTTCAAATAGAAAGAAAATCGCAAAGAAAGAGTTTCAGTCACCTTTGGCGGGGGTTTAGGTGATAAATACCTATGTTGCCCCTTCAATTGCATAAGTGCGGGATCCCGCGTGTATGGAGTTAAGTTGTGAGCTAAACTAACTCATCATCATCATGTAGTGTCATCGTGGTCGATGATTGCTAGACGTCTTGTAACTGTTGTTCTAAAAAGTTCTCGGTTCATTGCCAGCTCCTTGCACTCTTCATAGCTTCTCACTCCTAACCATTCTTTCACATCGTCCAGCCATCGTCCAGCCATCTTCTTTGGTCTTGGTCTTTCAACATCTCCTTCTAGGTATGATTCCAAACCAAGTATTTAAGCTAAATTTATTACTTTTCCAGTACTACAGGAAACAGCTGGATGATCATGAAATCACTCTGATTTGTTTGGGGAACGAGATATTCAATCTGGAGAATGACCGAGCCGCCCTTAGAGACAATAGTCCATATCCTCATTGGCTGACTATATTTGATCGGAGTAGTCAGAACAACCCACATGTAGGCAGCGAAGAAGACCAGAGAATTCTGGACGACATGAAAAACTGCCCGAGTAAGTAAAGTAGGTTCTGTAGGTAGGTACTTAAGTACTGAAGGAAGGTACTTAAGTACTGTATGAAGGTACTTGAGTACTGTAGGAAGGTACTTTAGTACCTACTGTTAGGACTAGGAGGTACTTAAGTACGGCAGAGTGATGGATGAGTATGGAAACCTTTGAATATTTTTAGAACGGCCAAAAGTAGAAGTCTGAACCTGGAACCTTGGGTAAGATGCTTAATAGGAAAAACAATTTTTTAGATGGGGATCAAGGCAAGGACCCAGTCTCAGCCATTGGCTCTAAAATTCTGTCAACAAAAAGAGGTGTAGCGGTTGGCGCGTTAGACTTGGGATCTAGGCGATTTGCATAAAAATCAAGTCATTAAGATTGAAAACTATTCACTCAAACAAGGAAAGTCATTTGTAACGAGACTTCATACTTAACACAATTATGGTGGATTTCACCAATGACTTAATGGTAGATTTCACTAATGGGAGAATTTTTAATGCTCCAAAAAGGAGCTTTTAATGCTCCAAAAAGGGGTTTTTAATGATCCAAAGAGGAGGAATTTTTAAAAAGTTCTTTAGGGATTATTAAAAATTCTCCCATTAGTGAAATCTCTCTTAAGTAAGTCACTGGTGAAATCCACTATTAGAATTTGTTTAGATAGGTAGGCAACTGCGAATCTATAGACAAACGACACCTTTCTTACAGGCAAAAAACATCTGACGCGAAAAGAGCTGACGTGCGCCATGATCGACAAGCTGATCGCGCTGCGTACCGCCAAGCTCCAACAGAATTCTGGATGACATGAAAAACTGCCCGAGTAAGTAAAATAGGTTCTGTAGGTAGGTACTTAAGTACTGAAGGAAGGTACTTAAGTACTGTAGGAAGGTACTTTAGTACTGTTAGGACTAGGAGGTACTTAAGTACGGCAGAGTGATGGGTGAGAGTATGGAAACCTTTGAATATTTTTAGAACGGCCAAAAGTAGAAGTCTGAACCTGGGAACCTTGGGTAACATGCTTAATAGGAAAAACAAATTTTTGGATGGGGATTAAGGCAAGGACCCAGTTTCAGCCATTGGCCTTAAAATTCTGTCAACAAAAAGAGGTGTAGCGGTTGGCGCGTTGGACTTGGGATCTAGACGATTTGCATCAAAATCAAGTCATTAAGATTGATAACTATTTAGAGAGTTGCATCACTCAAACAAGGAAAGTCATTTGTAACGAGACTTTATACTTAACACAATTAGAATTTGTTTAGATAGGTAGGCAACTGATGCGAATCTATAGACAAACGACACCTTCTTTACAGGCAAAAAACATCTGACGCGAAAAGAGCTGACGTGCGCCATGATCGACAAGCTGATCGCGCTGCGTACCGCCAAGCTCCAACAAACCATCCACCTCATTGAAACCAAAAACCGAGCCATGAAACTGAGCCGGGAACAACGGGCCGCTCTACAGAAACGTTACGAAACGTTGCTAGACGGTGCGAAACGAATGGCAAAGCGGTTGGCCGTCAAACGGGCGTTTAGTGAGGAGGTGGACGTTGGAGGGGATGAAATACGGAGGATGTTGCTGGAAACGAAATGAAACAAAGATTGGAAACAATGAAACAACTTGGTAGGACATTAAACTGTAACCGGGGGTTTAACCTTTCAGGGTATTCAAGGTGTGAATCAGATTGCCCACTTCGTCGATTTGTATAATCTTAACTCACCTTTTAGGGCTGTTTGCCCCTACACCGAAGCCTCGGAGTGGACTATTTGTGTACTTTACCTACCTACTCTGTTTCAACCTCTAGAACTCTCAGATTTTTTAGGAAATCATTGGGAAAGTCAGAAATTTATCGAGCCTTCTTGTTCAACAGTGAACTCATATTTGAGGAGGTCTATGGAAGAGGAGCCATTTTCCGTACCATTTTCCTAAATTTGAGGAGAAGGAGATCTATGAAAGAAGCACCACTTTTCGTACTGTTTTCTCTTGAAAAATGCCCGTAGTAGTCCTTAGACTTGAGCTTAACACGTACGTACGTACGTAACGTACGTACGTACGTACGTACTACAGGTTTAAATGGGAAAAAGAAACTAGATTCGTATAAGCTTGACCCATCCTTTAGGGCTGTTTAAATCTACACCTAAGCCTCAGAGTGGACTTCTTGTGTATGGAATTAAGTTGTGAGCTAAACTAACTCATCATCATCATGTAGTGTCATCGTGGTCGATGGTTACTAGACGTCTTGTAACTGTTGTTCTAAAAAGTTCTCGGTTCATTGCCAGCTCCTTGCACTCTTCATAGCTTCTCACTCCTAACCATTCTTTCACATCGTCCAGCCATATTCTTCTTGGTCTTGGTCTTTCAACATCTCCTTCTATGATGTCCAAACCAAGTATTTAAGCTAAATTTATTACTTTTCCAGTACTACAGGAAACAGCTCAGTCACTTAAGTAAGCAGTCCATATTCTGTAAAGCCGCCGGCTCTTGCGCTTGATTTCAAACATGAAGAGTGACTACGTATGTACTTAAGAAGCAAAGTACCTACTTAAGAAGGTACTTCGGCACTGAAGTACTTAAACTTGAGTAAGTATTACTATTCAGGGCCCAAGTTTTAGGCCAACACTCAAAGAAAGTGGAGAAATGTCCCGATGCAAAAGAGATACTTGCATCTACTTGGCCATATTTAGGCATACCAGTACTTACGTCAAAGTACCACCCAATTAGCATGTGCCATGCCTAAGTACCTACCTTAATGTAGTGAACAAAATTAGATAAGTAGGTATACATCTTAGCGAATAAAATTAGATACGTATACATCTAAATACCCTACTGAATAAAATTAAATATAACATAACTTTCCTAAGCACTTATGTAAATAATACGCGTGCATGTAATAGGTAACTCATTTCTCACTTAAGTAAGTAGATAACTAGATTTTTTTCTAATAATATCTAAGCAATTGGCAAAGAATATAATTATGTATGTGTAGGAAGGTATGTTTATGTTTTTATTTATACTTAGGTGCTTGACCAGATAACAGAAAAAAAAAAATCTGGTGTGAACATCACACGACTTTCTATTACATTTGCGGAACACGTATTTGAAAAAAAAAAATAATAAATAAAATTTTTCTAAGTCCCGAGCCTGAGCCGCCTACGGCGGCCGATTTTTGGTCGAAAATTTCCTATCTTAAAATACTCCCCATGTAATGAGGAATCATTAAAAAGTGTCCAAAAATTGAACTTTTTTTAAAAAAATTTTTCTAAGTCCAAAATCGACCGCCTACGGCGGCCAATTTTCGACCAAAAATTTCCTATCTTAAAATACTCCC
>NW_007378795.1:0-60010 GCF_000475195.1 Diaphorina citri
CCTCTCGCGGACCACCTGAAACCTTCTCGCGGACCACTAGTGGTCCACGGACCATAGGTTAAGAATGGCTGCTTTAGAATAATGGTTTTCAAGTCAATCAGTTGGTCTTGGCGAAAAGAAAAAAATAGACTATAGGAATGGAAGAAAAAGGTTAACACAAGGATTACAAAAATAAATATGAGGAAAAATTGTGTATTTAATTAATAATTTCTTCTTTATTCGTCACTTTCAGGAAAAACTCGACAAATGGAACAAAAAAGAGGAGATCAAACTCGAAGTTCCCAAAGACGAAGAACCTCCGAAACCCAAAGCTCAGCCCGAACCTAAACCAAGAACAAGTGTTGACAAACCTGAACCAATACCACATAAAACGGACGACAACCAGCTCTCAACAACAATCGATAAACTACAAGAAGAGCTAAGAGAGAAAATGAAAAATGTGGAAGACAAGAATGAAATCATCGAGAAGTATAACGTGGAAATGAGAAAGTTGAATGAGAAAGTGAATGAGCTGCAGGGTAAACTAATCGCCAAGGAGGAACAGTTGAGAAGTAAGATTGAAGACTTGGAGAGTTTCAAGACAGCTATAAGGAACAAGAGTGTGGCAGAGACGATGAACTCCAGAGACGAGGCGGAGTCAAGTGAGAAGAAAGCTTACAAGGTGAGATATTAGATGATGCGTTTAGAAAATATTAGAAGAAAGACTACAAAGTAAAACATTAGAAATTAAATGATACCTTACAAATTACAACAAAATATTATAAGAAAGTTTACAAAGGAAAAAAAAAAAAAAAAAAAAAAAAAACAGCTTCTGATTTCCTCGAATTTGCCATCAAAAATTTTGTCAAAAGAGAACGAATGTGCCATCAAATTCATCTAGGGTAAAGGGCTCTTTAGTATGTGTGTGTCTAGGGACTATAGGGAAAGAAAAAAATCAAATGGATACTACCACTAGTCTCACGTTGATCCATTATTCCTGCCTTGGTGGCATAGTGGTCAAGACGCTCGCCTGGTAATCAGGAGGGCATGGGTTTGAACCTGGCCGAGAAATGAAATTTAATCATAATTTATTTGAGAATTTGACCACATAATAAAGGAGCTCTAAAGGTTAGGTGGTAGAGAACGTCCCCGGCGTTAACCTCGTCTAGTGGTTACCTTCCATTCAAGAGTCTATTATTATTATTTTAGATCACGAAGAGATCCAGCGGCTCAACAGTCAACTGGCTCAGAAGGGGGCACTACTCAGTCGAGTCAAGTTATCATTATTTGAGTAGAACCTTTTCATCACCTCATAAACATAAGATTTTCAATTTTAATTCATAATCTTTTGAAATGGATATCACATCTGATAGGCTTTTGAAGGTTCAGGTTTAATGTATACCTACTACTCGGGTGCCCTAAGGTTGGACAACCCTGACCTACAATAACCACAACACACAAAGTAAATTTCAGGTTGTGGTTATGTACCAGTTTGAGATAGGCAAGGTTGGTAAACTTGCCTTGTTTTTAAGTTACCACTCCCATGCCAAACTGTAAAAACAATATCCTGTCTCAACTCAACCCGTTACACCAATAATTTGCGAGGTACAGCCTGATTTCCTCGAATTTGCCATCAAAAATTTTGTAAAAAGAGAACGAATGTGCCATCAAATTCAATTATTATTATTATTTTAGATCACGAAGAGATCCAGCGGCTCAACAGTCAACTGGCTCAGAAGGGGGCACTACTCAGTCGAGTCAAGTTACTATTAGAACGTGCAGCAGCTAGAGAGAGGTCTTTGACTGAACAGGTAAGTCGGAAAATCGAATAAGATGATTATTAGAATAATTTAATTATTTTATGTGACCTAAAGGTGTGTCCACACATAGTCGACCTTGTCGATCGATGTCGACTGAAACCGTACACTGCCTGACGACATAGATTTAATCTCTTCACCTCGTCGATCGACGGGGTCAACTATGTGTGGACACAGCTTAATGACATTAATGAGTTGACTCTCGACTCAGTCAACAGAGATAAAAGAAGGAAAGATTAAGGATAAATTAATAAACTAGTTGACATGTACATTTAGCATAGATTTAAAAAAGAAAATAGATTTTACCGGCAAAATTACAAATCAAATACCCTGTGAGCCGTCCATATGATAAAACATGAATACCGTCTGTTTACAGATCAAATTCCTGCAATCAGCGACGGCATAAATATTTGGGCAATATAGGTATGTGTACATTGTACAATAGAACCACAAAATTTTAAGGGTGGGATTTTAAAGGCGCCTGAACGAAGATCACGGGTTCAATGTCCCAGCCGGGTCGAGTCGAAGTTATTTCGGCTTTGCGGCGGTAATAATAATAATAATAGTGCTTATTTATACTGCTCGAATAGGACTGAAAAGTCCCTTTACTCCAGCAGTGGGCTACTACTATTATTGTGGTCAAATTCTCAAATTATATTGAGGATAAATTCCATACCTCGGCTGGGATTGAACCCACGCCCTCCTGTTTACCAGGCGAGCGCCTTGACCACTACACCACCGAGGCAGGTATAGCGGTATTACAATTTAAAAATGTAAAGACAAGTACTGAAATGACTGTGTGCCAGCCATAAATCTGGCGTACCCCGTATAGATGCTAGCCTAGTTGGCTTGCCTTGTTAAGCGCTAGGTCGTGATTTCGATTCTCATTTATTTATCTAGAATATAAAAGTTAAAAGTAAGAAAAATTCGTACTGAACGTAATAAGGCCCAACTACGATACACGATAGGTACTAGGTACTATAAATTGTATTTATTTAAGTCATATTCCTACCTCGGTGGTATAGTGCTCGCCTGCTAATAGCTGCGGTTACACTCGATCAGCTTTCGTCAAAACCTCGCGTCATAAACTTAATCATTTTTTAATGTACGAAAATTTGGATGCCAGAGAGAGGTCTTTAACTGAACAGGTAAGTCGGAAAATCGAATAAGATGATTATTAGAATAATTTAAGTATTTTATGTGACCTAAAGGTGTGTCCACACATAGTCGACCTTGTCGATCGATGTCGACTGAAACTGTACACTACCTGACAACAGAGATTTATCTCTTCACCTCGTCGATCGACGGGGTCATTTATGTGTGGACACAGCTTAATGACATTAATGTGTTGACTCTCGACTCAGTCAACAGAGATAGAAGAAGGAAAGATTAAGGATAAATAAACTAGTTGACATGTAAATATAGCATAGATTTAAAAAAGAAAATAGATTTTACCGGCGAAATTACAAATCACATACCCTGTGAGCGTCCATATGATAAAAACATGAATACTGTCTGTTTACAGATCAAATTCCTGCAATCAGCGACGGCATAAATATTTGGGCAATATAGGTATGTGTACATTGTACAATAGAACCACAGTGTACAAAAAAAGCAACACAGACAACTTACTTTTCCTTGACACACTTGTGGCACAAGACACCTCCGTAAGATCTTTTGACCATCTTCCTTCTTCGGCTCATTCTGGACCGTTCAATGGATCGGGCCTTTTCAATACCAGGTAACTTGATCTTGCAGTGGGAATAAAAAAAGCAATATATAAACCTCTTTCAAAACAATTTTTTTATGTTATGTACTTATGCAGGTAGGTAACAAAATTTTAAAACCAAAATCAAGCGCACAAAATTTGTAAACTAGTGTGTAGGTAATTCATATATAATTAATAATTAGACTAGAACTGTTTTTCAATGTTATTTTTTAATATCTTTTCTCCCCACAGGAATAATGATGTAAAAAAAAAGCAACACAGACAACTTACTTTTCCTTGACACACTTGTGGCACAAGACACCTCCGTAGGATCTTTTGACCATCTTCCTTCTTCGGCTCATTCTCGACCGTTCAATGGATCGGGCCTTTTCAATACCAGGTAACTTGATCTTGCAGTGACCACATCTTGGAACCTTGCCTGCTTTCTTCAGATAGTGGTATACAAGTCGTCCACCAGGAGTTTTGACACTGAAAAAAAAAAGGAGTAAATGAGACATGAAACTCAATGGTAAAAGTATGAGTGGTAAATTTACATCAGGAATTTAGGTAGTTAAAATAATGGATGACTTTGTTCATCCGTTTTCTGGTTAGGTTATGTTCTCATTGCCAGTTGATCTACTACAAGCTGTGTTAACTTTTGTATAAAGTATAGCTGTGACAATATACCTTAAATTGATTTAAAATAATGTATTCTTAAAAACCTGATGGTATTTCTGAAACTATTTTCTACTTACACTTTCCTCCTGTTGCTTTTGGTATTGTATGACAAGCGTCTTCTGAATGTGAGTCGTTGAACCATTGTGACTGTAACAAAGAAAAATGTCTCATATTTTATCTTAGATTGAAATCACAAAGAAAGTTAAGGGTAACTTGGTTAAAGAAAAAAAAATCAAAATCAAAATCACAATTTACAGGGATTATGTCAATATTGAAAATTTCATGCCTCAGCTAGGCCTATTTAAAAGGCAAGTATCTCAACCACTAGGTATACCATCAACAGGGTTTATACACTTTTCCCGGAATGAAATTCCATGACTTTTCCAGAAAATTTCCATGACTTTTTTCAGAAAAATGGGGGACGGAGGTACCTAAAAATCAGTAAGATTACCCCTTCATTTAAATAAAATATGCAATATGCAGAACGTCAAGGAATATGAGGGGGAATGCACCACAGGCCATTTTATTTTTTTTTTATTACCTATTATTATTATTTTTAAAAAGCCTTGATAGGTAATTATGAACATTTTTAATTTTTGACCATATGACAAATTCCATGACTTTTCCAGGTTTTCACTTAATGTTCACGATTTTCCATGACTTTTTGGCTGATTTTCAGATTCCATGACTTTTCCAGGTTGCGTACAAACCCTGATCAAGGTAGGTAATTTCAGACAAGTAATTTTTAAAATTCACAGAGGTGTATAGTAACTTTAGTGTGCACTCTGCCCAACAGTCTTACACTACTTCTGCCTAGTTGTGTAATACCCACTAAATAAGTACCTAGGTAAGTAGGTAACCATTTCGTCAATGTTATTTCTTTTGTTGATGTACCTATGTTCCAAGGTAGATCATAGGTCTGATGAATAATGTACCTACTGTAACATTACCCCGTACCCTACTACAACTTGAACTTGCTCTCCCAAGCTCCTTAGCGTTACCAAAGGAGCATGGAGCAGTGACATAAAACTCGTTACTCTTTCCTCCCAGGTAAAAGGAATATTACCTGGTAGCGACGATTAGAATAGGTAATAAAGAGGATTAGGTTGAGCCTCTGGAAATAGGTCTTCCTAGTATGGGCTCTCAAGAGATTGTTCGAATAGGACTAAAATGGACAGAATATAAGATTATGGAGAGTCTTTTAGGTCACATGAAGTTAAGATAGAAAGCCTGATCTCGAGGATAAATTAGGATAAAATTCGTACCAACCTGCCTGTCGATTTCGGGACAGCACGAAATCACAAGAGACGGAAACTGTCAAACTGAACTTTTTGTTTTTGTTTTGATCGTGAGTTTCGTGAGTTGAAAAAGTAAACAGAACACTTGGCAACGCAGCAATCATTTTTCTCTGTGACCACAGAGGACAACCACGTCCACACTTCCAAGTCTCCTTGCCGGTCTTTTTTTTATGTCCCCACTGTTTCACAATCAAAAACACAAATAATAACAAAGTATGAGCTTTTTGAAATGGTTCTTATCTCTTTTGGCAGATGAAAGTTTAAAAGCCCTTGAACTTTTGAATTTCTACAAAAATAATAGGGTTGTCAGGCAATTCTGTCCGGCAAGGAAACATTTCATTACAAATTTGTGTAAATTTCTTTTTTTATATATACCTACCTTTCTCAAAAACTTCTGTCTTTTTTTTCAGGTGTTCCTTTGTAGTAACACCACTAAAATTTAGACAAATTTAGGCACCTTCAACCAGGGATAGGAAGCATCTTGGAATTTTTTGGGGTATATAATAGCTTGAATTTTGTTTTTCGGATCAGTCTTCACCTCACGATGGAAGACTACGATTCTTGCTGCAGACTTTGTCTGTCTTCACATCCGGACAATCAGGAGCTTTTTGGACCAATTTGTTTGCAAGATCTTAAAAGTTATTTGCTATTTCCAAAAGACTTTTGTAAGACCCTGAAATTTATTGTTTCTGTTTTACAGGCTGGTGAATCAAACTACCAACTTTTAATACAAGAGAAGTTTGATGAAGTGAAGAATTCTGTTTATGATGTGACCAGTAGGTTTTCAAATGCAAAACTACTATCTAATTGTGTGCAATCTGAGGTACAAAAACGATGTTTTGCACGAAAGGAAAATCCTGCCTCGTATTTATTAGAGCCTGAAAGGTAAATAATACACAAGTATTTTATCTTCAAGAAAAGTTAAGTATAAAAGATAAAATTCTGTCATAACGGAAGGAAAATGAGGTTCATCTAGATTCTAGATATTAACCTGGGGATGCTATACTTTTAATCATCAATAAAGCAGGTTTTTCAGTTCCATTGCTTCCAAATTTTCGTACATTAAAAAATGATTAAGTTTATGACGCGAGGTTTTGACGAAAGCTGATCGAGTGTAACCGCAGCTATACTTACTGTTGTGTATGATGGTGGTTTCGAACCAGTGTATTTCGGTTTTCCAATATCCAATATTGGCTAGAGTGAATTGATTCAATCAAAAAATAAATATAAACACATAGATCGTCCCGAAATCGAAGAGAGGATAGGTGAGAAGAAAACCGGTCGTTCCGAGAACGAACTTTATCTGTTTAGGATAAAGTTCACCCCCAGGTGAGAATCGAAATCACGACCTAGCGCTTAACAAGGCAAGCCAACTAGGCTAGCATCTATACGGGGTACGCCAGATTTATGGCTGGCACACGGTCATTTCAGTACTTGTCTTTACATTTTTAAATTGTAATACCGCTATACCTGCCTCGGTGGTGTAGTGGTCAAGGCGCTCGCCTGGTAAACAGGAGGGCGTGGGTTCAATCCCAGCCGAGGTATGGAATTAGGAATAATGTGAACGCTGCAATTCCACATCTTTCGGACCCTAACCAAAAGCAGGTAAAGTGTTTCGACACCCTATGTAAGTACAAGGTGTCCTAAACGCAACTAAAATCAAAGAAGTTGAGCAACGTTACCCCTGGTTGGTATCCTGATGGGTGACCATCTGGGCAATCGATTGCTGCTGGCTTTTCCCCCGCTCTACTCGGGCTGAGTGAGGTTATTATGATAGACAGTTGGCTCGTCTCCGAATCGAGGATAAAACCCTTGGCACTAAAAATCTTAGCACTTACATAGTGACGTTAAACCTATGTTTTCCCAAGTGAAGATGTTTCCGAGAATTATCGGTGGGTCATAAATTTGTAGATACTCAGTAGTCTGTACTTATATCTCTTATCTTACCTTTTCAGTCAGCTGTATCCAGTGGCTTTATTACAAATGCAGATGTTACATTAACTTCCAAGAACACACAAGAAATCAAATCTTGGAAAAATACATCTAAAAAGCTCAGTACCAACACAAATCTACCCACTTCAAAAAATGACAATAAAGTTCTACCGGCTTCAAAAGAAAATAATACATCTAAAAAGCTCAGTACCAACACAAATCTACCCACTTCAAAAAATGACAATAAAGTTCTACCGGCTCCAAAAGAAAATAAAACAGCAAGAAATGTTTGTGTACGGTCAAAAAAAGGATCACCAAATATTAAAATACAGCCAACCAAAACCAAAATTGAATCTTTGAAAATATTTCGCTGTAAATATTGCCAATGTGCATATCCAAATAGGAAAGAAACATTATACCATGAGGTCAGAGAACACAAAGTCACCATAAAATTAAACCAGTATTATGGTCCTGAGAATTTACAACTTGAAGAAGATTTCCTTAATCAAATAGAAAAATTATCTTGGCCTTTCAAAAAAAGGCGACATTTAAAAAAACCTCAGTCATCAGAGTTGGTTGGTCAAGCCGATGTAAGCGCAAATTCCATTCCTCTTCCCAAAAGTAGGAAGAGACTATTTCATGATGAAGTTTTACCTCTTGGTTCTAAAATATTACCTTCTTCTGAGTCTAACCCAGCAAAGAAAAGAAGAATGCCTGGTCCAAAAAGCAAAACGTATCCCATTTTAAAACAAAGCTTGAGAGGAAATTCTCTATCTGTTGATTCTAAAGTATCTTCAAATTTAGGTTCTCTCCATGGGAAGAAAAAGTTAAATGAACCAACTAGAAAATCGTCCTTGGAACAGAGTATCAATGATCATCAAAAATTGTACTTTGAAAATCAATGCAAATATTGTAAATGCGACTTGAATAGTCCGAGTCCAAAAGATTTTCTCAAACATTTAAATGCTAAACAATGTAATAATGTAACTTTGTTCACCTGCTCCCTGTGTCGTGAAGATTTTTCTTGTAAACGTGATATGTTTGATGAACATAAGAAGAACTGCTTTATGACTAGATTTTTTACTCAAGAAGTTGAGTGTGGAAAATGTAACAAATTGTTTGGAAGCTCATCTTTAGAAGATCATCTTGTGGAACGGCACATTACTTTATTCAGATGTTTTTTATGTTCTGCTGAGTTCAATCAGAAGGAATGTCTGTCTGACCATTTACAGAGATGTACTTTTGAACCCACAGTACATAGAACATTTACTTGTGAAACGTGCAGAGAACATTTCAAAAGTTTGAAATCTCTAAAAACTCATTTTCTTTTGGAACATACAAATCACTACCTCAACAGTGACATATCTTTGGATTATAGTCATACATTTGAATGGGTAGAAAATAAAAAGGCATGCAATTTACTCCAGTATCAAATAGACAACTATATTGCCTGTAATAGTAAAGGATCATTTTTTTGTGGTATCAAAGATTGCAAAAAAGTCCTGAATACAATATTTGAATTGGAAACACACATTGTAGGCCACTGTGAAAAAGTGAAAAAGAAAACGAAAGTTAAAAAACGAGGTAAAAAGAAGAAAATTACAAAGGAAAGCACAGTGTCTTTCTATCGTACTATTTCGATCTGTGATGATTATCTAATGAAAAATAGGCCTGTTGAATTACCAGCTCTAGTGGAAGAAAACGTTGATATTAAACCAAAAGATCAGTTTCTATCAGGATTAGATTTAAAACAGAATAATGTTGGAAACTGTGAACCTTGTGCCTTAGATATAGAAACTATTTTGAAAGATTATGACTTGGATAATTCTCAACAAGATTCTCAAGGAATATTCGAGCTAACTGATATGGCAAAGTATAGTACTCAAGACTCGCACATTTGGCAAATCAGTGAACAAATAAGGCCCAAGGTGCCATTAGTTGTTACAATCGATTCCGACGACGATTGAATATTTTTGCAAAAAGAACCTGTTCTTGGAATAAAAAAAGCAATATATAAACCTCTTTCAAAACAATTTTTTATGTTATGTACTTATGCAGGTAGGTAACAAAATTTTAAAACCAAAATCAAGCGCACAAAATTTGTAAACTAGTGTGTAGGTAAATATTTCTATTGTTTTCTTGTTTTCATCAGATTCTAAATTTTAAATTCTACCATTGGTACCTCTTGGTATACTTGTATCACTGAGTGTCTAATGAATCTGAGTGGTTCAGAAAGTTTCTATGATATCTCAGCTTCTGCTATATCAACTTTTTTTGTAAATTTTATAAGTGATAGTGTGTTTTATAATTTTATTTTTATTGTTATTATTTTTTAAAGAAAAACCAAAATTCGTATAGGACCTGGGCTGCGTTCCTGAATTTTGTAATCTTGGAATTTGGCTATTAAGTCTGAATATAAATAAAAGCATGGTGTAAGACTCATTAAAAGCATGGTGTAAAACTCAACAGTGCAAATCTGCATTTACTAGAACACTAGATAGACACTAATTACCTTTTCTTTGAAGTTAAAAAAAAAAAAAATGCTCAGAATAGATATTAATGGAATAAAGGGAATCAACTGAGTCTTGAGACTAACGACCTCTTTCATTTATTGCTTTAGTACTGATCCTGAGAGGTCCGCCATGTTTTGTTCCTTTAATAGTAGGTTTTGGAAATTTAAAGAAAAGTACTTACGTATTTTACCTGTCTCTTTTTGTTTTACATTTTTTTCCATTGTTGATTTATTTGAACGCTCTTTAAAGTCTAAAAGAGTCTCGAAATGTTCATTTAGTTATCTCATTTTAATTTTATTCCATTTTAATAAAGTTCGTTATTATTTTGGTAATATTTTACCTTCCATTAAAATCATTCTTTTGATATATCTGTACGGTACAATTACTTTCATATAGTGATGGGTCGTGGGTAAATACCCACTGGGTGGGTAAATAAAAATTGGGTATTTACCCGGGTATTTATCCACCCCCAGGGTGTAATAACAGGTTGTATTTTTCCTGTGATTAAAGCACTAGATTGAAATTTAAAAATTGATCATAATCAGTGATCACTTTTTTTTAACTTGACCTATCCCTGACAATGGCTAACAACTAACAACTTTTTTTTCTCTTTACTTCTTTTTTATAGTTTACTGAAGCTCTAAACCTAATCCCTTATATTTGAATCCACAGGTTGAATGGTTCACTCAATACAATAGAAATTTAGCTGTGTACATGAAATCCATTGGTTCTGATGGTCTCAATCTAGCATTAGACATGAAACCACCCAAGAGTCTTTATTTAGAGGTAAAGCATACACTCTCTCTTTCTCCCTCACCCTTTCCTTCCTTCAGAATTTTTCAACTTTGGTAATGGACCCAAGATTCTGATTGAACTGTAAGCTAAGTTTTAAAACATGTGGTATGTATGTAGATATTTAACTGTTAACTCTCCCTGTAGATAAAAAAGACTAGACTATTTCTTGACAGTTATGTATTTTATGGTAGGTTAGAAGAAAAATAAAGCCAATTGGAAACCAAATAAAATGCTATCTTTAGCTTAGCTAAGGGCCACCAAGGAAAGAAGGACAGAATAGAAGAAAGCCCGCCCTTCCAAACCTAGGAAAGAAGTACAAGCTACGAGTTCCGAAAACGTACCTAATCTGTTTAGAATAAATTTCACCCCAGGCGGGAATCGAACTCGCGACTTAGCGCTTATAAGGCAGGTGTGCTACCCTCCAAGCTAATTAAACTGTTTTCCCATTTCAGGTTCGATGTGTTCAAGATCATGGAAAACTTGAAATGGATGACGGGGAAGTCCTATACCTGAAGAAGAACAATCAATACCTGATGGCCAGATCCCAATGCGAACCTCTCATACGTCAAGGTATTCTGGAGCAAATTGTGCGGTGACCATGCATTCGGCCGTTTACTGCTCTCTCATTTCTTGTATTGAGAACATTGCCATTGAACTTCGAGAGTTCGAAAACTCAGGTATTTTAATGTAACGTAAGGTGGGTTTGAGAAAACCATCTTACTCCCGACGATAAACACATAACATATCTCATTTATACTAGAATGAAGTTGAAAATCCCCTTTACTTCCGCACTTTAAACAAGGTCTTATTTATATGAAACAAGGAATATAATAAATGAAATAATAATCTTTCTTGTTTATATGTACTTTATACTGTTCGCATAGGACTGAAAAGTCCCTTTACTCCAAAAGACCTCAGTTTAGCTCCAGTTCCCTCTAAACCAGAGGATATGTACTGGATCTATGCGTTCATATTTATTTTTTCCCCCCGATTTTTTTTCTCTTTTCTAGTCCTAGGTCTCACCCCAAAAGCTATGTACTTCCATGTAGGTTGTACATTATAGTGACGGGATAATCACAAGATAGGTATGTAGAAAATGAGTGATATTAAGAAGGATGGCAACGCTCCGCCAAGTCAAGGAGGTTTGATAGTCGATATTACGTTAACGTACACCCCCAATGGACTACTGAAGTGACTTGAACGGCAAACGTGAATACTCCCATTTTTTATCCCTAGAGTACGAAAATTTTGATTGGAGCGTGACCAACACTAATTGTTGCATTGGTGTAAATCCCACCCCGAAACCCCCACGGCGCGGAGGGCCCCGAGTGTTTAGGGACCTCACAAGGGGAGAGTTTGGGCTGCAGTAGTAATAAAAAGTATACTAAACATATCTGGCAAATCCATAGGGGCCTTAGACGAAGTTTTACGGAGGGCCCCGAAAAAGTATACATATATGTATACGCCTATGTATAGTGGTGTGGTGTACTGATATAAGGCATAGGGACTTTAGACCTTATATGGGAATTTCTATGTAGGATAAAATTCGCCCGGGCGGAAATCGAAGCCGCGATCTCGTGCTTCTAAAGTCATCTCCCAAGCTAGACACATTGTCCGTGCTTCGCCACGGAAAATTGATAACTCGAGATCGACTTATATTTCGACAAAATCCTCTCTTGTTGCACATCTAGAACATATTGAGAATATTCCCTACCAAATTTCAGCTTCCTACTTTCTAGTTGGGGTTCTGGAGATAGAGCGATCAGTGTGAGCAGGGCCGTATCCAGGATTTTATCGAGGGGGGGGGGTCCAAACAGTGATGTACCCGAAGGGGGGGGGGAAACGGCCCGGGGGTGTGAGAGCCCCCGCGATCTCGTGCTTCTAAAGTCATCTCCCAAAAGCTAGACACATTGTCCGTGCTTCGCCACGGAAAATTGATAACTCGAGATCGACTTATATTTCGACAAAATCCTCTCTTGTTGCACAGTGCTGCTCTCTCATTTCTTGTGTTGAGAACATTGCCATTGAACTTCGCGAGTTCGAAAACTCAGGTATTTTAATTTAATGTAACGTAAGGTGGGTTTGTGGAAACCATCTTACTCCCGACGATAAATACATAACATATCTCATTTATACTGCTAGAATGAAGTTGAAAATCCCCTTTACTTCCGCACTTTAAACAAGGTCTTATTTATATGAAAGAAGGAATATAATAAATGAAATAATAATCTTTCTTGTTTATATGTACTTTATACTGTTCGCATAGGACTGAAAAGTCCCTTTACTCCAACAGTAGGCTATTACTTTTATTGTGGTCAAGTTTTCAAAGCACAAAATTTTATACTTTGGCTGGGATTGAACGCACGCCCTCCTGTTTAGCAGACGAGCACTATACCACCGAGGTAGGAATATGACTTAAATAAATACAATTTATAGTACCTAGTACCTATCGTGTATCGTAGTTGGGCCTTCATACTTTGGCTGGGATTGAACGCACGCCCTCCTGTTTAGCAGGCGAGCACTATACCACCGAGGTAGGAATATGACTTAAATAAATACAATTTATAGTACCTAGTACCTATCGTGTATCGTAGTTAGGCCTTATTACGTTCAGTACGAATTTTTCTTACTTTTAACTTTTATATTCTAGATAAATAAATAAAATGTACCCTGGAAGAGTCCTGTTGGTTTGAAAATGTTGTGGTTCTATTGTACAATGTACACATACCTATATTGCCCAAATATTTATGCCGTCGCTGATTGCAGGAATTTGATCTGTAAACAGACGGTATTCATGTTTTATCATATGGACGGCTCACAGGGTATTTGATTTGTAATTTTGCCGGTAAAATCTATTTTCTTTTTTAAATCTATGCTATATTTACATGTCAACTAGTTTATTTATCCTTAATCTTTCCTTCTTCTATCTCTGTTGACTGAGTCGAGAGTCAACACATTAATGTCATTAAGCTGTGTCCACACATAAATGACCCCGTCGATTCGACGAGGTGAAGAGATAAATTCTCTTTGTTCAGGTAGTGTACAGTTTCCAGTCGACATCGATCGACAAGGGTGACGCTCATGTGGTTGGCACAACCTTTGAGGCCACCTCAAGGAAGACTTAGCAGCATATCCTAATAATCATCTTTTCGATTTTTCCGACTTACTGTTCAGTTAAAGACCTCTCTCTGGCATGCTGCAGTGCTGAATATAACTTGACATCGACGTGAGTCAGTGGCCCCGTTCTTGAGCCAGGTTGACTGTGGAGGCGCGCTGGATTCTGGTTGGTAAAATAGATAATTAATGAGCTCTTGAATGGAAGGTAACCACTAGCGAGGTTAACGCCGGGGACGTTCGCTCTACCACCTAACCTTTAGAGCTCCGCTTTATTATGTGGTCAATTCTCAAAAAATTATGATGTAAATTTCATTTTCGGCCAGGGTTCAAGAACCCATGCCCTCCTGATTACCAGGCTTGAGCGTCTGACCACTATGCCACCGAAGGCAGGAATAATGGATCAACGTGAGGACTAGTGGTTAGTAATCCATTTGATTTTTTTCTTGTCCCTATAGTCCCTAGGACCACACATACTAAAGGGACCCTTTACCCTCAGATGAAATTTGGATGGCACATTCGTCTCTTTGCACAAAAATTTTTGATGGGCAAATTGCGAGGGGAAATCAGGCGATGTATCTCGCAAACTTGATTGGTGTAAAAAAAAGTAGATATAACTTTTCGAAATTTTTGACTATTGGCTTGTTACAAGCATATTTCGGTGGAACCATCATTTCTTAGAACCCTTACATTGTACCCACCGATCGATTTCTCGTGAAGAAGTTACAAGGAAAGGACTGCCTTGGTCGATCTTTAAATTACTTAATGGAACTCTTGTTTGCAAAAAAGAAATCATGTTTGAAAATTTTGGACGATCATCACAGAGAGTAGGACAAGGGAGCAGAAGGAGAGAATGAGCTCTGACAAAAAATCTTAGGTCTGAAGAAACCTCCCCTTGACTCCCTACTACAAAAACCATGTAGGGGGCAGGGGAAAATGTTAGGGGTGTGAGGGGAGATTCTCTACATTTTTGGACAAGGTTTGAGAATTTGGACTTAATTTACTCATGTTCCCCTTCATTTTTCATAAGTGGAAGGTCCTCCATCGTGTTTCTGTGATAAGTTCACCTATTCGCGGTTCTGTTCACGTATTCCGCGGTTTGTTTCGCGGTATCCGCGGTTTTGTTCGCGGTATCCGCTGGTTTGTTCGCGGTATCCGCGGTTTGTTCACGGTATCCGCGGTTTGTTCGCGGTATCCGCGGTTTGTTCGCGGTATCCGCGGTTTGTTCGCGGTATCCGCGGTTTGCTCGTTGTATCCGCGGTTTGTTCACGAAATATGCGCTTGTAACAAGCCAATATCAAAAAATTTCGAAAGTTATATCCACTATTTTTTAACACCAAAAATTTGCGAGATACAGCCTGATTTCCTCGAATTTGCCATCAAAAATTTTGTCAAAAGAAAACGAATGTGTCATCAAACTCAAGGAGTTTTTTGCCCGATTATTGTTCAATATAGCGAACCCATAACTGTGAATATCGCGAACAAACCGCGAATACTGCGCACAAAACGCGAATACCGCGAACAAACCGCGGATACCGCAAACAAACCGCGGATACAGCAAACAAACCGCGGATACCGCGAACAAACCGCGGATACCGCGAACAAACCGCGGATACCGCGAACAAACCGCGGATACCGAGAACAACCGCGGATACCGCGAACAACCGCGGATACCGCGAACAACCGCAGATACCGCGAGCCAACCGCGAATAGGTGACTTATCACAGAAGAATCGATGAGGACCTTCCACTTATGAAATGAGCATTTTCATAGACGAAGAGTTTTCTTCGTAAATGTTCGATGAGATCTTTGTTGGACTTGGCTACTCCACTGAATTCATTTTCTCTTCTACTCATGCTGAGTTCTTCTTCTAGACGACGTATTTCTCGTTCTAGGTTTTCCACTACGCCCTGGGATGCCAGCTGGGAATCTGCAAAATGATCAATGGTGCGTCAAACTCAAAGACTCACAATATTTCGTGAACCATCATTTCTAGAACCCTTACATGTACACCGATCGATTTCTCGTGAAAAGTTACATAGGAAAGACTCCTTGGGTCAAACTCAAAGACTCACATTTATTCCCATAGGTAGTAGGTATACATTAAACCTGAACCTTCAAAAGCCTATCAGATGTGATATCCATTTCAAAAGATTATGAATTAAAATTGAAAATCTTATGAGACTCACATTTATTCCCATAGGTGGTAGGTATACATTAAACCTGAACCTTCAAAAGCCTATCAGATGTGATATCCATTTCAAAAGATTATGAATTAAAATTGAAAATCTCATGTTTATGAGGTGATGAAAAGGTTCTACTCAAATAATGCAGTTTACAACTATCTTTTACCTTTCGCTTTAAGTTTACTTTCCAACATAAATCTCTCTCGTTCTAACTTCATCACGGTTTCCTTCAGTCAAAAAAAAAAAGAAAGAAAATTATCTGCTCTGACTGGAATCTGAACCCAGTACATCCAAGCCGAGAGTCCAGAGTGCTCAGCCACACAGGGCAAAACTTTTTTTTTTACCCGAGAATATCCTGATCATGTTGCAGTACCTACTGCTTTTAAAGCTACAAGGGTCACTTGGATTGAAAGTTCCCCGTTAAGACCTGTAACACATAGGAATCATCTATATAAAAATGAATATTTGTTTGTTTGTGTGTGTGTGTTTGTTTGAACTTTATGCCTGGCCAAACCACTCATACGATTGCTATGAAACTTTGTGAACTTATTGCTTGAACTCTCATGAAGGTCATAGGCTATTTTCTGGTTTGTTTTTGTTAAGCTATGGCGAGCAAGACCACTAAATGGACAGCCATGCCTTAAGGGTTTACTAGCAGAAATCCAGAGCAAAGTGACCGATTACGGCTAGTATTCAATATTCACATGACTGAAAATCCAAACCTATGAAAGTTATATGAGAACTCACACATAGGTCCTGGGAGATCTATGTTGCATGATTCCAGTGTAAGATAGTGTTGGGAATAATCGATTATGATAATCGATTAATCGATTATTATTGATAATCGTAATCGTAATCGATTATAAAAAATAATCGAAAGTATAATCGATTATGAAAAATAATCGGAAAATCACATTTTGGTATTTTTGCCAATTCTACTTTTTCCTCTTAAACTTTTTTTTTTTTTCTTGTTGCATGAAAAATATTTAACATGTATGTCATTATGTAATTTATGTGTATTACCTATATATTATATGATGGACCATCAGTCTAAGGCTAAGGTCTTATCGTAGTTATCGCCCTAAAGCAGAAGAGAGAATGATAGGATAGAAGAAAGTCGGCCGACTACAAACATTATCTGATGATAAAATTCACCCTGAGGCCTGAATGGGAATACAACCCGCCAGTCAGCACTCTCATGACATTTGTGACACCCCCAATAGATGAGCTATTAGTTAGCTCTTAGTTCAGTTATCATTAGTCATTAGACTTAAGTCTTAACTGGTTGACTGATGACAGGTTCATTGGTTTTTACTTTTTAGTTGTTAATGTGATGTGATAAAAGTACAAGAAGTGCCCCCCCCCCTTCCCCTTGGGATAAGGCACTTTTCTCATGACTTTTCCACGTATTAGAATAATCGATTATTAATCGATTAATAATCGATTAATCGATTATTTTTTATAATCGATTATTGATAATCGATTATGTGAAATAATCGATTATTCCCAACACTAGTGTAAGAGGTATCAATCATATTAAATATGTTTGGATTTTCAAGCTGCATCCCACACTACTAAACATCATGTGTCTACATTATATGCTGCAAGCCTAAGGGTGGATCTGAAGCAGTGAGTCTTGTGACAAAACAGGTTCATACTGTCATTCAGTCTCAAGTGGAGGTCTCCCTATAGAATCAGATGAAAAATTCTACTACAGGGAAGTGATTTTGATCCTACTACACCTAATTTCTATTTTGTTTCAGGTCAACCTTGTACAATCAATATGTTTGAAAGAACCGTTGTCACTGCAGAATTTCAAGGCACCAACTCTGACCTAACTGAATTTTATGTGAGGAATTTAAAAACTCCTATTGGTACTTTTCATGAACATGCTTTGTTACGAGTTGATGATATTGTGGATATTGAGATATGAATAACTAATCAATCATGTTGATGAAAGTCATGGGAGTATAAGTGCACCCACAAATAAGAAGAATGATGAAACATTCAGTCAGGATTTCACACAACTCTCTCATAACATTGAAACAGACAAGTGTGACACTAGAGACCCAGATTTTGCAAATATCATACCATGTCACTGTAGAACTGTGTCAATGCATGCCACTGGTCATAGAATAACTTTTTTTTTTTTATATATAAAGCTAGAAAAAGTTTGATTCTCCCAAAATCATCAAGCTATAAAAGACCAAGTTTTTTTTTATTATTATTATTTTTCTTTCTGAATTTGAGGGTTTTTGGACACCTCCTCACATTATCTAATTACAATAATGAACAAACCTTTGTAAAGAAATAAAAAACTCTTGTATTTTGTTAAGAACTAATAACATGATGTTTACTTTTTATTTTTCTGTCCCTTAGCAGCTGCTTGTTGTGCTCTAATGACTTTTTGTACAATTTTCTGTTCCTCAATTAAAAAGGCTCTGACAATCCTGAAAACAAAGAAAAAGTGAGAAAAGAGAAGTTGGAACCTACATATGATTGATTTACAGTCCATACATGAAATTACTGGGAAAGGGGGGGGGGGAGAGAAGGTCACTCTTATTGGAGTTTGCATTTACTAACCAGTTACCAAGAGACAACTTTCAAAGGAAGACAAGTTCACAGAGGACTGGGCCACATAAGCAAATCTTTTTCTTCACCTTTCCTGTGTTTAGACAGGGTTGGTGTTTTTTTGTCAGCCCTAGGGTGATTGCTTTTGGACTGACATTTGGTTTAGGCTACAAAATTTTACAAGTGAATGCCCATCACACTCAACCTTTGCTGTTGATATAGCGTAAGGAAATTTGGACTATAATCCATCCAGATGAATGTGAGAGCAAGGAGTCATTGACCCAAAATGAAGGAACCAATCAGAATCAAGAATTCCTTGCATGGTTGTAATTAAGGTAAAGGTCTATTTTTTATAAACTCTATTAAAAAGCAGAGGTAGCTTTGACCTGTAACCTTTTTTTTAAGAGGTTCAATCACTGTGTAATGTGGGAGGAAGCACTGTGCAATATACCTTCCTCTTTAAAAGATTTTCTACTGTTGCACCTTAAATATGTTTGGCAACAGAGCCTACTTTTTTGATGACTCCTTGTTCTCACATTCATCTGGATGGACAATAGTCTACTCCCTGTTTATAGTCCCTCAGCCAGACATGGGCCACATGAACAAATGAGGTGGAATATAAGGGGTTATGTAAAAACTTTGCTGTTGATATAGCATAAGGAAATTTGGGCTATAATCCATCCAGATGAATGTGAGAGCAAGGAGTCATTGACCCAAAATGAAGGAACCAATCAGAATCAAGAATTCCTTGCATGGTTGCAATTAAGGTAAAGGTATATTTTGTATAAACTCTATTAAAAAACAGAGGTAACCTTTTTTTTAAGAGGTTCAATCACTGTGTAATGTGGGAGGAAGCACTGTGCAATATACCTTCCTCTTTTAAAGATTTTCTACTGTTGCACCTTAGATATGTTTGGCAACAGAGCCTACTTTTTTGATGACTCCTTGCTCTCACATTCATCTGGACGGACAATAGTCTACTCCCTGTTTATAGTCCCTCAGCCAGACATGGGCCACATGAACAAATGAGGTGGAATATAAGGGGTTGTGTACAACTTTGTAAAGAAATAAAAAACTCTTGTATTTTGTTAAGAACTAATAACATGATGTTTACTTTTTATTTTTCTGTCCCTTAGCAGCTGCTTGTTGTGCTCTAATGACTTTTTGTACAATTTTCTGTTCCTCAATTAAAAAGGCTCTGACAATCCTGAAAACAAAGAAAAAATGAGAAAAGATAAGTTGGAACCTACATATGATTGATTTACAGTCCATACATGAAATTACTGGGAAAGGGGGGGGGGAGAAGGTCACTCTTATTGGATTTTGCATTTACTAACCAGTTACCAAGAGACAACTTTCAAAGGAAGACAAGTTCACAGAGGACTGGGCCACATAAGTAAATCTTTTTTTTTTTTACCTTTCCTGTGTTTAGACAGGGTTGGTGTTTTTTTGTCAGCCCTAGGGTGATTGCTTTTGGACTGACATTTGGTTTAGGCTACAAAATTTTACAAGTGAATGCCCATCACACTCAAACTTTGCTGTTGATGGGGTTATAGATTTTTTTTTTTTTTTTCATTATTATTGATAGAGGGAACTGTAACTCCTAAGGTCTTATCCCCTGAAAGCAAAGAGAGAAGAAAAACAGGATATGAGAAAGCCAGCTGTTCCAAGAACAAACCACCAGTAGGAATCAAACCCATGACCTAGCACTTACTTACAAGGCAGATGCACTAACCTTCAAGACAACCAGGCTGGCAAACATGCAGTTTAAAAATAATAATGTAGCTATGCATGTGACTGGATTTTTCTTTACGAACAATTCCACCAAGTACTGAAAAGCAGGAAAATTAATGATACCTACTGACACTCACACTCTATGACTCACTTGACTCACAGCCTTTTTGATTTACCTGTGTTATTTTTTGGCAATTTAGCCACAAGGCAGATGCACTAACCTTCAAGAAAACCAGGCTGGCAAACATTAATAATGTAGCTATGCATATGAGTGGATTTTTCTTTACGAACAATAGCACCAAGTACTGAAAAGCAGGAAATTTAATGATACCTACTGACACTCACACTCTATGACTCACTTGACTCACAGCCTTTTTGATTTACCTGTGTTATTTTTTGGCAATTTAGCCTATGAACAATAGCACCAAGTACTGAAAAGCAGGAAAATTAATGATACCTACTGACACTCACACTATATGACTCACTTGACTCACAGCCTTTTTGATTTACCTGTGTTATTTTTTGGCAATTTAGCTTTGGAGTATTCCTGACTGAGCCTCTCTAACTCTGCACGGTAGCTGTCTATTCTTGTCTTGTATTTAGGTCTGGTTGTAGGATCAACCTCTCGTATTTCCAGGTCCATTTGTTCCATCTGAAAAGAGACAGAAAAACAAATCATGTGAATAAGAAAAAAAAAAGTTTTTTTCTGGTGCAATTCTTTATTATTTACCAGTATGACAAAATTCTCACAATGATGCTGCAATTTTCAAATGATATTTTCTATGTTTAAAATCTGTGCTCATTATCAACACCAGATCTAGTGTACACATCAGTAAAGTTATGTGTCTGTATAGCTTACCAATTCTTGAACCTCCTCTATTTGCTTGTCAATTTCAATCATGATATTTCTTCTACCTACAAAAGAAAAAGAAATCTTGTTAATGTCTGATAGTGGGAGAGAGAGTTTTTTGGGCAAGTTTCACCCCTTTTAATATTTTGAAGAAATTAAACATCTTCTATGATAATAATTGGACAGAATGGGTCTGTGTCATAATACATATGTCCATCCTGGTACTGTACCCATCAGTTGGGGGAGACATCAGAGGCAAACACAGAAAATAAGTAATCAGAAGGGTCAAAGGATTCAGTATTATAAAATTATTCTAAGTCAGCTTCCATTTGGGTCCCTTGTGTACCTCCATTATGATCTTGTGTATATCCATTATGAACTAGACTTGTAAGAGTTGCAAGGGATTTTGTCAAACTATACATAGGTCTGGAGCACTCATTTCAACATTAAGGTGTTAAAGGGTTAAAAAATTAACAGATGTTACTCACCATTATCATTCTGATCCAATAGTTTTAATTTTCCAATCTTGGATGTGATGTCAGCATTTACAATAGCATACTGCTGTTCATAGTTTTCCAATAGGGACCACATATTTTCAAATTCCATGACTTTTCCAGGTTGCGTACAAACCCTGATCAAGGTAATTTCAGACAAGTAATTTTTAAAATTCACAGAGGCGTATAGTAACTTTAGTGTGCACTCTGCCCAACAGTCATACACTATTTCTGCCAAGTTGTGTAATACCCACTAAATAAGTACCTACCTAGGTAAGTAGGTAACCATTTCGTCAATGTTATTTCTTTTATTGATGTACCTATGTTCCAAGGTAGACCATAGGTCTGATGAATAATGTACCTACTGTAACATTACCCCATAGCTCCTTAGCGTTACCAAAGGAGCAGTGACATAAAACTCGTTGCTCTTTCCTCCCAGGTAAAAGGACTATTACCTGGTAGCGACGATTAGAATAGGTTATAAAACGGATTAGGTTGAGCCTCTGGAACTAGGTCTTCCTACTTATCGGCTCTCAAGAGATTTTTCGAATAGGACTAAAATGGACAGAATATAAGATAATGGAGAGTCTTTTGGGTCACATGGAGCAAAGATAGAAAGCCTGATCTCGAGGATAAATTAGGATAAAAGTCATACCAACCTGCCTGTCGATTCCGGGACAGCACGAAATCACAAAAGACGGAAAACGGAAACTGAACTTTTTGTAGTTTTTGTTTTTGTTTTGATCGTGAGTTGAAAAAGTAAACAGAACACTTGGCAACGCAGCAGTCATTTTTCTCAGTTCTCTGTGACCACAGAGGACAACCACGTCCACACTTCGAAGTCTCCTTGCCGGTCTTTTTTTTATGTCCCTACTGTTTCACAATCAAAATCACAAATAATAACCAAGTATGAGCTTTTTGAAATGGTTCTTATCTCTTTTGGCAGATGAAAGTTCAAAAGCCCTTGAACTTTTGAATTTCTACAAAAATAATAGGGTTGTCAGGCAATTCTGTCCGGCAAGGAAACATTTCATTACAAATTTGCGATAAGAAGTGATAAGGGACAAGAAAATCAAGAAAAACAACAAACAAGCAAACCAAATCAAAAGAGCAAGCGGTGCAAGTGCGCAGCCGCGTCCACACTACACATTTTACAGTGTTGTCAGATGTCTCCATTTTGAATTTTGCCGTCAAACGTCAAAGTTGTGAGGCAAGGCGCCAATTTTTAAACTTTGGCGTTTGGCCTTCAAGCGTTTCTCAACTTTTGCGTACCGTACTAGGTACTAGATACGGGAGCGGAGCGATACAGCAAGCGAAGCAAGACCAAACACCAAACCGACCCCATCGGATCACCATGGAATGATTTTATAGGAAATCATCACACTAGAAACCATTGATACTACTCCCTAAATATGGATGTTGATAGAACATCCAGTAGATCTGATGAAGAAATAGCAGCTGAAATGAGAGAAAAGTTTCTCAAAGCCATGTCTTCTTTATCAGGTAAGTAAAAAAAAAAATGTACCCTCTTTCTCATTAATTCAAGGCACACTCCATTTTATTGACAAACAAAAACAGGTCAGAAAATAAATTATCTGCACTGACTGAAATCTGAACCCAGTACATCCAAGCCGAGAGTCCAGAGTGCTCAGACTGCTCAGCCACACAGGGCAAAACTTTTTTTTTTTACCCGAGAATATCCTGATCATGTTGTAGTACCTACTGCTTTTAAAGCTACAAGGGTCACTTGGATTGAAAGTTTCCCGTTAAGACCTGGAATCATCTATATAAAAATGAATATTTGTTTGTGTGTGTTTGTTTGAACTTTATATCTGGCCAAACCACTCATCCGATTGCTATGAAACTTTGTGAACTTATTGCTTGAACTCCCATGAAGGTCATTTTGTTAAGCTATGCCGAGCAAGACCACTAAATGGACAGCCATGCCTTAAGGGTTTACTAGCAGAAATCCAGAGCAAAGCGACCGATTTCGGCTAGTATTCAATATTCACAAGACTGGAAATCCAAACCTATGAAAGTGATATGAGAACTCACACACAGGTCCTGGGAGATCTATGTTGCATGATTCCAGTGTAAAAGGTATCAATCATATTAATATGTTTGGATTTTCAAGCTGCATCCCACACTACTAAACATCATGTGTCTACATTTTAAATATGCTGCAAGCCTAAGGGTGGATCTGAAGCAGTGAGTCTTGTGACAAAACAGGTTCATACTGTAATTCAGTCTTGAGCATTGGAGGTCTCCCCTTTAGAATCAGATGAAAGATTCTACTACAGGGAAGTGATTTTGATCCTACTATACCTAATTTCTATTTTGTTTTAGGTCAACCTTGTACAATCAATATGTTTGAAAGAACCGTTGTCACTGCAGAATTTCAAGGCACCAACTCTGACCTAACTGAATTTTATTGAAAAATCAACCTGTAGTATTGATTAATCTAAGAGTTAATGATGGTGGTATGAACAGTGATAGTACTAATAGTGCTGCTGCTGGAATCGAATACAAGCTTTGTAACAAACATACACAGAGCAAAAGATATTTAACCATTGAATGCAAGCATTTCAGACATACAAGAAAAAAAGGTACAACCATCAAATACATTGCAAACAAACAAAAAGATTTACAACAATTAAATTCAAGTATTGCCAACATACACAGACAAAAAGATATGCAACCATCAACTACAATCATTGCAAACATAAACAGACAAAAAGATATACAACCATTAAATTCAAGTATTGCAAACAGACACAGACAAAAAGATATACAACCATTGATTGCAAGTATTGCAAACAAATAGACAAAGAGACTTACAACCATTAAATTCAAGTATTGCAAACAGACACAGAAAAAAAGATATGCAACCATCAACAATCATTGCAAACATAAACAGACAAAAAAATAAACAACCATTAAATTCAAGTATTGCAAACAGACACAGACAAAAAGATATACAGCCATTGATTGCAAGTATTGCAAACAAACAGACAAAAAGACTTACAACCATTAAATTCAAGTATTGCAAACAGACACAGAAAAAAAGATATGCAACCATTAACTACAATCATTGCAAACATAAACAGACGAAAAGATTTACAACCATTAAATTCAAGTATTGCAAACAGACACAGACAAGAAAAAATATGCAACCATCAACTACAGTCATTGCAAACATAAAGAGACAAAGATTCACTCATTAAATACAAGTATTGCAAACAAACAGAACAGACAAAAAGATTTACAACCATTAAATTCAAGTTTTGCAAACATACACAGACAAAAAGACTAACAACCATCAAATATAAACATTGCAAACACACACAGACAAAAAGACATACAATTTTTTTTTTAATGAGAACCCCTTATTTTCGACACACCATAAGAAAGACCTTGAAAAATACAGTGCTTTAGCAATTGTTTGAGCTCAATAATGAGAACCCCTTATTTTCGACACACCATAAGAAAGACCTTGAAAAATACAGTGCTTTAGCAATTGTTTGAGCTCAATCCCATAACCAGGGCCGGAGCTATGACTATTTTAAAATTTTAGTCTACCATGTTATTTTAATCAATTTTAATCAACCAATCAAAATGCAGTATTTTAAACTTTGATCATAAATGCTGCATTCTGATTGGTTCATCAAAATTAATCATTGATTGTCTCAAATTGTAGTCCCAGCATTTAAAACTTTCATGTATTATTATTTTCCCCTAAGTATGTTCTACCTAATATAACTTTGTATGTTCTTTAGGTCCACCCTCAGGATTCTTTACCACAGCAGATTTGCCCTCATTGTCTAGGTCCCAGCATTTAAAACTTTCATGTATTATTATTTTCCCATAAGTATGTTCTACCTAATATAACTTTGTATGTTCTTTAGGTCCACCCTCAGGATTCTTTACCACAGCAGATTTGCCCTCATTGTCTAGAAAATGTCAAACGATTTTATAAATTCCATCGGACGTCATCTTGTTCTACAGCACATCTTTTAACTTTCCTAGAAAAGGATGATGATGTTTCAAAAAATGTCTATGCCAATATGCTGAAAAATTTCCAGAAAAAGAACTACTCTTGTCTGGTATGTTTATACAGAGTTTGACATGAGTTTTTTTTTTTTTTTTTTTTTTTTTTTATTGAAAAGTCACTTCAGGCCACATTCCAAGACTTCCTGGTTGACTCCTATGTTATGGGACACCCTATATATTATGATTCACCAATCCTTGAACATAGCCCCCTTACTCATTCCTGCCAAACTCTTATCAATTTGATTTGTCAAATCCTATCTTTATACTATCGTTACCAAATGTTTTTCCCAGTTTATTTTATTCAGTAATTTCTATTTTCCAATTTTTTTCTGGGTGTAATATTTCACAACAATGGTTCTTGTTTAGCCCAGGTACCTGCTCGTATTCAGCGAATGATGTTAAAAATTCAGGCGTATGATTTGGAAGTAAAATATGTTCCAGAGTAAAAGTTAAGGGTTAACAGCTGCGGGCACAGGCTCCCACTTCCCATCATCTATATATATAAAAGAGAAATATGGACGGGTTATGTATGTCGTATGTCTATCCGAATTGTTTAGAGAAAACTATGATAGATATCGAAAAAGTGTAAACGAAGACCCCCAGTAAAAGTGTATCTACCCAAAAAAATTATCAGACCTTTAAAATTCCCAACCGTTCCCGAGATACCTATGGGCCTTTTCTGAAGGCCAAAATGTCTCATAAGAAATACACAGGGAGTAGAGACGCGAGGACTCAAACACGAGGAGAATCCTTTTTCTCCCGCAGAGTTTTAGCTTCATTTTTAGTTTTTTCATGTTTTTAGTTTTCTCCGTTGAACATTCATATTCCCTTTGAACAAAATAATAATAATAAATAAAAAATATTTTACAAAGAGGTTTACGACTTTGTATGAAATTTGTACCTACTCCTCACATATCACTGTGAAAATATTTCATAGCAACGTTGAGCGTGGTTGGTAGCTGTATGAGTGACCACCTAGGTTTTTTTTTTAATGCGACTTTGAATTATTTACGGACATATCACTGAAGTTAAGATACGTTGACCATGGTCAGTATTCGGATGGTAGAATATCAGGGAATATTTTTCAAATCCATTGAGAAGCCGATGGAGAGCGCGTAGCGCGACAGTATTCTCTCAAAGTAAGAATCTAATAGGGAGCGCGTAGCTCGACCATATTCTCTCAAAGTGAGAAGCCGATGGGGAGCGCGTAGCGCGACCGTATTCTCTCAAAGTGAGAAGCCGATGGAGAGCGCGTAGCGCGACGGTATTCTCTCAAGGTGAGAAGCCGATGGGGAGCGCGTAGCGCGACCGTATTCTCTCAAAGTGAGAAGTCGATGGAGAGCGCGTAGCGCGACCATATTCTATAGAAGTGCGCAGTCAATAGGAAGCACGTAAGGCAATTTTAGCATTCTTTCTGGTGAGGAGCTATTCATATTCCTACTGAGTTTTTTTCTTTTACTAAAATATTCTAACCGTGGTCATATTCTATAGAAGTGCGCAGTCAATAGGGAGCGCGTAAGGCAATTTTAGCATTCTTTCTGGTGAGGAGCTATTCATATTCCTACTGAGTTTTTTTCTTTTACTAAAATATTCTAACCGTGGCGAAGCACGGGCACAACAGCTAGTATAATTTTATAGGGTGTTTATGAAGTCTTGAACAGGGGTGGATTTCTCGTGAACCCCTACTTATGATACATCATATCAAAGCCATTAAAAAAATGTAATGCTTTGGGGCAAGTTTGAGCTTGATACAAAAACCAGGGCCGGAGTTATGACCTATTCAATTTTTTACGAACCCCTACTTATGATACATCATTATGAAAGCCATTAAAAAAATGTAATGCTTTGGGGCAAGTTTGAGCTTGATACAAAAACCAGGGCCGGAGTTATGACCTATTCAATTTTTTATTTTTCCATATTCATCTAATAATCCCACATGATTCATATTGAAATTTAGACCAAAAAAAAAAAAAAAATAAAATACCGGCCCTGATGGCCTCCGGGGGGTAAAAGTGAATGTTTCTGAATTTCATTTTCGGCCCGAATTTCAATATGAATCATTAGTGGAATCTATTTGGAGCACGAATCACCGATCAATATGAATTTCTCATTTTTAACTTGGGGCCAACTGCAGCCACAAGGAGGGGGTGGGGCTGTGATTTCGTGGGAAAAAATTGATCCCCCAAAAATTTATGAAGTAGGTGTTACGGCGTTTTTTATTATATTCTAAGTGGTTCATGAGAAACCCACCCCTGGTCAAGACTTTATTTAAAATCACGCTGTATAAAAGAAAATGGAAAAAAATCGATTCAAGTCAAGTAAGTAGATTTCAACATGCGCATAGGCAGATGCGCATGTTGAAATTTAGGTAAGTATTTGTACAATGTTTGTCACGTACCTATTTAACTTAAACATAGCACTGAAAATCCGACACTGGTTAAAAAAAATACAGGGTGGTTCAAAATACTTCAAATAAACTTCTGTCGAGTCAGTAACTTTTTTTTAATGGAGAGAATTTTAAGAACGAAGGTCTGACGTCCCAAAATCGAAGAGAGGAGGACAGGATAGGAGAAAACCTTATTGGTTTAGAATAAAGTTCGCCCAAGGTTTGAATCGAAACCACGATCTTGCAAGTTATAATGCAGGCTCGCTAGTGACGAGACTGACTCTTTGACGCTCTCCAAGTTATTCACGTATTCTAATAAATTTCTTTTTTTTTATACACCTACCTTTCTCAAAAACTTCTGACTTTTTTTTTTCAGGTGTTCCTTTGTAGTAACACCACTAAAATTTAGACAAATTTAGGCACCTTCAACCAGGGATAGGAAGCATCTTGGAATTATTTTAAATGTTAGTGACAGTGAACTTTTTTAGAGCAATTTAAAAGTTATTTGCTATTTCCATAAGACTTTTGTAAGACCCTGAAATTTATTGCTTCTGTTTTACAGGCTGGTGAATCAAACTACCAACTTTTAATACAAGAGAAGTTTGATGAAGTCAAGAATTCTGTTTATGATGTGACCAGTAGGTTTTCAAATGCAAAACTACTATCTAATTGTGTGCAATCTGAGGTACAAAAACGATGTTGACTTTTTTTTTAATGGAGAGAATTTTAGGAACGAAGGTCTGACGTCCCAAAACCGAAGAGAGGAGGACAGGATAGGAGAAAACCTTATTGGTTTAGAATAAAGTTCGCCCAAGGTTTGAATCGAAACCACGATCTTGCAAGTATCCTGTCAATTTTGGTAAGATTTGTTATCTGTTAAATCTTCAAACCCTATTCTCTATGAGTTACCCATAGATGTGTTTGTAATATTTTATTGTACTGAGGATGTCTTAGGTAGGACACAAAATGTTCCACCACCGTAGGTAACTGTCTTGAAGAGAGAGAGAGATCTGCAAAAATTGCTGGCTAAACAAGTCTATGTCTCCTGTGTGATGTGAAGGGTCTAGCTTTCCAATCAACACTGGAGTGCAATAAAGACTTGCATGATGTCTGTGCACCGAAACACCACATGACACAAATTATCTCTAATTGCCTGGCTAAACCTACCACCCTAACCCCAATAGACCTCTGGGAAAACCCAACACAAGCTGCCAACTTCCAACCCTGGAACCTGTTGGAGATGATGACTGATCTGCTGTCATTGCTACAACAACAAAAACAACTTGGATGTATTTCTGTAGGGATGGCTTGGTAGTAAGTAGGGGATGTTTATGGAACTGTTGTTGATGGGAGAGTTATTTGGCTTTGCAGAGGTTTGATGATTGATAATTTTGAAAGAGGTATGAATATGTCTTTGGTTATTCAAATAGAAATAGCATTCAATGAATTCAAGTTTAGGCCATATTTTTTAAGAAGTCACTCAAATATTCACTCATTAACCTGGCTGACTTCTCAGCTCATAAATGAACACAGTATCTTGAAAACATATTTGTGCCATGGAAAAGATGTGACAATAGCTAGCATATGCTGATATTAAGCCACTCACTGAGCTATCAGTGGGATCACAATTTGAGTCAAAAGTTGTTTTAATAAGTTTAACTCAAGGATTAGCAATCTGATTTTTAAAAAGTTAGAAAAATCAACCTGTAGTATTGATTAATCTAAGAGTTAATGATGGTGGTATGAACAGTGATAGTACTAATAGTGGTGCTGCTGGAATCAAATACAAGCTTTGTAACAAACATACACAGAACAAAAGATATTTAACCATTGAATGCAAGCATTGCAGACATACAAGAAAAAAAAGGTACAACCATCAAATACATTGCAAACAAACAAAAAGATTTACAACAATTAAATTCAAGTATTGCCAACATACACAGACAAGTATTTCAACATGATTTTTTTTTTTCAACAAGAGTTTCCATTAGAGTATTTAAGATGACCAAGGAGTCTTTCCTATGTAACTTTTCACGAGAAATCAATCGGTGTACATGTAAGGGTTCTAGAAATGATGGTTCACAAGTATGCGCTTGTAACAAGCCAATATCAAAAAAAATTGAAAGTTATATCTACTTTTTTTACACCAATAATTTGCTAGATACAGCCTGATTTGCCATCAAAAATTTTGTCAAAAGAGAACGAATGTGCCATCAAATTCAAGGAGTTTTTTGCCCGATTATTGTTCCATACATAATTTCAGAATATTTACTTCTCAAATCATGTGAGAATCTATTCTTTGTCATGAAAATACAAAAATGGGGGCATAAAAAGAAGGGAAACTGTTAAACTCTCACAAAAAAATCTAAAACATCAATTATTTGCGGTAAAAAAAAGCTGAAAAAAAATCTGCGTTTGCCTGAGATCGAACCCATAACTGCGAATATCGCGAACAAACCGCGAATACCCATTTTTGGATTTCCATGACATCTGCGTTTGCCTGAGATCGAACCCATAACTGCGAATATCGCGAACAAACCGCGAATACCCATTTTTGGATTTCCATGACAAAGAATAGACTTCTCACATGATTTGAGAAGTAAATATTCTGAAATTATGTATGGTACAATAATCGGGAAAAAAAACTCCTTGAATTCTAGGCTCAAATCCAGGATTTCGAACCCACGTCCTCCCGATTACCAGTTTGACAAGGCTCATTGGGTCTTCGATTGTCTACTAATATGAATTCTAGATTCTAGGCTCAAATCCAGGATTTCGAACCCACGTCCTCCCGATTACCAGTTTGACAAGGCTCATTGGGTCTTCGATTGTCTACTAATACTAACCCCCTTTGTTTGAGAAGGCTCGTGCCTCTCTAAGTTCTGCTTCAAGAGAGCTGCATCGCTCCACGGCATCCAAATAGTTTGCCTGCGACTTTTGTAGCTCGATTTGAATTTTCTCCGTGTATTCCTGAAAACGTGCGAAATATTTGTATCAAGGAGAAATTTAGATTTTTTTTTACTTTTCTCCCAGCAAATGCGATTTTAACGTCACTGTCTAACTTCTAAGGTTTTTAGTGGCGGATTTTTTTACCCTCCATTCGCCAATGAGAAGTCTATAATTCTCTCTTTTATCTGTAAAATGAAATTTACTATAGGTGCATATTCAATTATTCATTATTTATAGGTACATATCGTCCCTCTCCCTTTCCCTCCATTTCTCTTTTCTAATTTCTGTAATCTGTTTAGAAAAATTAAATTTTCTAGTCTTGTTTTTGTTTAGATAAATAAATTAAGGCTATCACTAACCTTCTCTTGTACCAGAGTCACATGTTTATTGTACAAACGTTTGTTTTCCGCCTGTAGTTTGTCCACCACTCGTTTCAATACCGTCACAGCTTTCTCCAAATCCGCTGTCCTTCTTTGTTTGCTCTTCACCTGTCAACAATCATTTAGTAGTAGAGTTAGTGGTATTATTATCATCATCATCATTTTTTTTTAACAAGATACTTTGTTTTATTTTTAACAACAGAGAAAATTACAATTGACAAGCAACAAACAAAAGATAAATAATATTCTCTAAGAACGGAAAGGAAAATCAATAGATTTGTGACTTTTTTCTTCTACCCAGTTTGTGAATTATTTATTATATCATTGTTGTTTATTCTGCTCGAATGAGACTGATTAGTCCCTTTACCCCAATTTCAATCTCTTTGTAAGAGTGTTACTGGTCGTCAAATTTGAGAACGGAAAGGAAAATCAATAGATTTGTTACTTTCTTCTTCTACCCATTTTGTGAATTATTTATTATATCGTTGTTGTTTATTCTGCTCGAATGAGACTGATTAGTCCCTTTACCCCAATTTCAATCTCTTTGTAAGAGTGTTACTGGTCGTCAAATTTTCAAGTGAATAAAGATAACACTCTCTGCCTTGGCTGGGAAGCTGGGGTTAGGGCCCGTGCTTTCATATTGTTGAGAAGATACAAAGAAGGCCAAAAACGAACGATTTTTCGGTTGAATCTTCAAAGGCTCCAAAATGGGATTTCTCTTGTTCCTATGTCTACATATTGTATCTTTTCCCTTTCATCTACAAGTGAAAATAGTCACTTACTTGCTGTCAGCCTTTTCTTTCGAATGCAGCAGGGATTGCAAGTTTGAACATTTATTCTGCAAATCCAATATGGTTTGGACATTTTGCTCTTTGGTCTTTTCCAACAATGCTTGATAATTCTTGATGGTAATCTCTTTCTGAGCTATGATGTTTTCCAAATTTCTAATGTTTTACTTTGTAGTCTTTCTTCTAATATTTTCTAAACGCATCATCTAATATCTCACCTTGTAAGCTTTCTTCTCACTTGACTCCGCCTCGTCTCTGGAGTTCATCGTCTCTGCCACACTCTTGTTCCTTATAGCTGTCTTGAAACTCTCCAAGTCTTCAATCTTACTTCTCAACTGTTCCTCCTTGGCGATTAGTTTACCCTGCAGCTCATTCACTTTCTCATTCAACTTTCTCATTTCCACGTTATACTTCTCGATGATTTCATTCTTGTCTTCCACATTTTTCATTTTCTCTCTTAGCTCTTCTTGTAGTTTATCGATTGTTGTTGAAGGTATATTACAGAATAATGTCCACACCATTTCGATTGATATTTACCCAAACTATTTACAACTATTTTCATTAGTTACTAGGTTACCCCCATGTTTTGTTATGGAAATTTGATTATAGGTAATTACCTTATCATTTATCTGTTTCCCTTTTGAGTTTTAACGTTGCTTGCGTACACGACTTTTGTACAAATTTAACTTGTTTAGGCCTGAAATTTGCACAAATATCGGATACACACTACACTCTCAACGATCTGTCGAAAGACGAAGTTGGGAGAAAGACTAGTAGCGTTTGTACTGGCTTATTTTATTTGTTAAATATCTCGAGTTAAAGTGAGGCTCACCTGTATTTTATCAGAGCTACCTTCCTCTTCAGTCAAACTATCCAGATCCAAGTTCATTTGGTTTCTGAACTATTTTCATTAGTTACTAGGTTGCCCGTGCTTTGTTATGCAAATTTGATTATAGGTAATTACCTTATCATTTATCTGTTTCCCTTTTGAGTTCTAACGTTGCGTGCGTACACGACTTTTGTATAAATTTAACTTGTTTGGGCCTGAAATTTGCACAAATATCGGATACACACTACACTCTCAACGATCTGTCGAAAGACGAAGTTGGGAGAAAGACTAGTAGCGTAGTAGCGTTTGTACTGGATTTTAGTGGTTATTTTATTTGTTAAATATCTTGAGTTAAAGTGAGGCTCACCTGTATTTTATCAGAGCTACCTTCCTCTTCAGTCAAACTATCCAGATCCAAGTTCATTTGGTTTCTGAAATTCAAAATTCATACAAAGGTAACTGGGAGGTCACTGACATTCTGCTCTGAAAAGGGCAAAAAAAGTCCAACGGTTCTATTTATCTATCACCGGAGGTGTTGTATTTAGATGCTCGGTCAACACAAGAGCACCAGATGTTGTTGTTGTTTTAGCGGCTTTAGCTTTCGCCGAATGGTAATGGCAGAATAAAGAAAAAGAGCACCAGATAATAGGTATTCCTTTGAAATATTGGCTAAGTAGAATTTTTCTCTCGATGGTGGGGATCGAACCTGGAACCGTTTGCATGACAAACAAGCGCGTTGGGGCTGGGTTATCCGTGTCCCTATTATGACAAAAAAAAAGATATCCTTCTTTAATCTGCCATCACCATTCCGCTACAGCTGAAGCCGCTACAACGACACCCTTTTTCTCAAACACTTACATTTCTGACATTTCTATTGGCTGTCTGTAACCAGACTGTTTCAGTTTATCCAGCTCTCGTTTGAGTTCCGAATTTTCCGCTTCCAGTTTCAAGTTCCTCTTGTGAGTTAACGTTTTCCTTTCGATGGCGTTTTCCAGTTCTTCAGCCAGTTTCCGATCACCCTGAGAAAGATTTGAGTCGATGAGTAGAATGGAATATATGTAAAAAGGAATGAATGGATTTAGTTGAACTTAATCTTATAAGTGAGGATCAACCTTCATACTAAATTTATTGGGCTTGGTGAATGGAAGACTATTTTGAAAAGCATAACCTTTGTTCCAATTCTTTATTCTTGGATATCTTTTGTATGGATTTGTGATTCGTAAGCAACTAAAAAAAAAGGTTATATGAAAGAGAATTTGGGCTATCTCTACAAGGTTTTGCCTTTAGGAATTAATGATGATGATGATTCTGGAATTGATGATCTTTTGTACATCGATACAATATTGTATCTCGTGGACAATGGTACGAACCTTTTGAGCATTTTTGGTTCGATTTATCTATCACTGGAGGTGTTGTATTTAGATGCTCGGTCAACACAAGAGCACCAGATGTTGTCGTTGTTGTTTTAGCGGCTTTAGCTTTCGCCGAATGGTAATGGCAGAATAAAGAAAAAGAGCACCAGACAATAGGTATTCCTTTGAAATATTCGCTGAGTACAAATTTTCTTTTGGTGGTGGGGATCGAACCCGGAACCGTCTGCATGACAAACAAGCGCGTTGGGGCTGGGTTATCCGTGTCCCTATTATGACAGAAAAAAGAGATATCCTTCTTTAATCTGCCATTACCATTACGCTACAACGACACCCTTTTTCTCAAATAGGTACTTACATTTCCGACATTTCTATTGGCTGTCTATAACCAGACTGTTTCAGTTTATCCAGTTCTTGTTTGAGCTGTGAATTTTCCGCCTCCAGTTTCAAGTTCCTCTTGTGAGTTAACGTTTTCCTTTCGATGGCGTTTTCCAGTTCTTCAGCCAGTTTCCGATCACCCTGAGAAAGATTTGAGTCAATTTGTAGAGTGGAATATAAAAAGGAATGAATGGATTTAGTTGAACTTAATCTTACAAAGGGGCCAGATCAGGATCAACCTTCATACTAAATTTATTGGGCTTGGTGAATGGAAGAGTATTTTGAAAAGCATAACCTTTGTTCCATTTCTTTATTCTTGGATATCTTTTGTATGGATTTGTGATTCGTAAGCAACTAAAAAAAAGGTTATATGAAAGAGAATTTGGGCTATCTCTACAAGGTTTTGCCTTTAGGAATTAATGATGATGATTCTGGAATTGATGATCTTTTGTACATCGATACAATATTGTATCTCGTGGACAATGGTACGAACCTTTTGAGCATTTTGCATTGTCTCCAAGAAAACCATTATCCTCAAACATTTGCCTACGAAAAATTGAAGCTATTGTCTCTATCTCCTCTTTCCTCTTTTCCTCTCACCTCGACATTGTGAGCTTCCAGAAGTAGCTTCTCATACTTTTGCTCCATAGTGATCATATCTGACTGCAGACTATTCACCAGGGCTTCGTATTTTGAAATCACCTCCTCGGCAACTTCCAATCTCTTGTCCACACTTGTCTTTGCAAACGTCAAAGTTTTCAGCTGAAAGGAGCATTTTTTCAAAGAGTTTCACATCACTATATAATTGCCAAGGTCTTTTTTCGAGTGGTTTAAGGTCACTGTATATCTTCTAAGGTCTTTAGTGACGGGAGTGTTACCCACCATTTGGTGACAGGCTACCCGCCTGCTCACATTAACCTTACCCCAGTCTGAGTGGGCCTGAGTTACCAAGCCATCAGCACGCGAATTGCCCAGATGGCCACCCAAGTCACTCATCCTAATACTAACCACGTGTAATGTTGCTTAATTTCAGTGGTCCATCGGAAATTGGTGCATTCAAAGTACTATCGTCGCTCCGCTGCGGAGCGACGCTGGCTTGTAGATATTTATGTGAGTAGACATAGACATTCTGTTTACAAGGATTTTTTAGCCTGCATAATTCTAATTCGAATCCACTTCTCTATGGATTTAGGCAAGTTTAGAGTTTTACACCTCCGCTTTTAACATCTTTGTAAAGAAACCAGTTTTAACTAACATCATAACAATTCGTCTCTTACTTGGACTCGTAAGTTGTCTATGGAAGCGGCTTGTATTTCACTGTCGTCAATCTGATGTCGCGTGCATTTGATCAGTTGCAGTTTCTCCTGATTTATCCTCTGTTTTTGAGTCGACTTTTGTTGGTGTCGTTTTTCTCTCCACTCGCTACTGCTGTAGTTGTTTCCGCTGGTTTGGTCTGAAATCAAACGTAGGTGTTTTGTATACAATACCTAGATAACCATTGTTAGTAACTATATGAAAGTGTTGTGTTTTCATACACAAAACCTTCTTTAAGGCTTAGGTGTGGCGACAAACAACCCTAAAAGATGGGTTGAGCTTATACCAATCTACGAACTATATATGGAGGCACTTTTGCGTTAGTTTACCAAAAGACCAGAGCCTTTCAGCGCCATTTCTAGTAAGTTGTGCAAAATCTTACTTTGTGTTCCTTGATTATATTCTGCAGTTTAGCGATCTCTTCATTTTTCTCTTGAAGTTCTGCCATGAGCTCATTGTCATCCGCTGTCTTGTATGATTCCAGTCTGAAAGGGAATGAAAATTAGGGGCGGCTCTAGGCTCATTCAAAGAATATTACTAAGTTCGACTGACCATGTCTTATTAACAGCTAGGAGTCCCTCAATAAAACATAAAGGATTAGATTAAATAGAACCCAAGATTATGCTAAATTCCCATGCCGAACACAATATAATTATGAGATCCTCTGAAGGGACTATCGAATAGTGTTGAATTGTGAGCCCTTAAACTGATCATAATCTAATAACCAAACAGAAATAGGTGTTCGATACGTTAGAAGACCAATCCTGATAGCATCTTTAGTCCTGTTTTTAGACCAAATTTCCAATCTTGTGTGTGTTCAGTTGTTCACATTGCCAACAAAGAAAAATTCGTTCATTGTGAACGGGCTGCTACACCCATATTTTTTTATGAGTGACACCTAACACAGTTTTGGTATTTATAAACCAATTTTGTTACATATTTAGCGTATTCCATCAGACTTACTTGAGCTGCAGATCCGTAATGACCTTGAGCCGATTTTTGAGTCGACTTTTGTTGGTGTCGTTTTTCTCTCCACTCGCTACCGGTGTTGTAGTTATTTCCGCTGGTTTGGTCTGAAATCAAGGGTGTTGGTAATTATATCAAGGCACATTATAACAGTATAAAAGGTAAGTTTAACAAAAGATTAGACTAGACCCTAATTTTTAGCGCCATTTCTAGTAAGTTGTGCAAAATCTTACTTTGTATTCCTTGATTACGTTCTGCAGTTTAACGATCTCTTCATTTTTCTCTTGAAGTTCTGCCATGAGCTCATTGTCATCTGCTGTCTTGTATGATTCCAGTCTGAAAGGGAATGAAAATTAGGGACGGCTCTAGGCTCATTCAAAGAATATTACTAAGTTCGACTGACCATGTCTTATTAACAGCTAGGAGTCCCTCAATAAAACATAAAGGATTAAATTAAATAGAACCCAAGATTATGCTGAATTCCCATGCCGAACACAATATAATTATGAGATCCTCTGAAGGGACTATCGAATAGTGTTGAATTTTGAGCCTTAAAACTGATCATAATCTAATAACCAAACAGAAATAGGTGTTCGATACGTTAGAAGACCAATCCTGATAGCATCTTTAGTCCTGTTTTTAGACCAAATTTCCAATCTTGTGTGTGTTCAGTTGTTCACATTGCCAACGAAGAAAAATTCGTTCATTGTGAACGGGCTGCTACACCCATATTTTTTATGAGTGACACCTAACACAATTTTGGTATTTATAAACCAATTTTGTTACATATTTAGCGTATTCCATCAGACTTACTTGAGCTGCAGATCCGTAATGACCTTGAGCCGTTCCGAGGCCATATGGTACCAGTGCTCGCTTTGCTGTTTACAGGCCGCGAGTTCGTTGCTGACTTGAACCAAATTATCTTCCAGCTCGTGGATTCGGGTTAGGTAGGTGTTCATGTAAGGTCTCAGGTCTGAGGAGGCTTCCAAGTCCGGTTTCGAATCCAGTTTAGTCCTAAGAACGGAATGTCTCTCGGCATCACGTAATTTGTTGAGCACATTCTGGTACTCCACTTTGGACATAGATTCGGCATACTTCTCGGCCAACTTGGTCTGGAACTTCTGGAACGACTTCTCGCTCTCCACCATCACTGCCAGCTTTTTCTCGAACTGCTGACACTTTTCTTCCAGCTGTCTAATCTGGTTGGATGGAATGTGAGAGCCACTGCCGGTGCTGGGTGTGTCTGCTTCGAGCGGGTCGTGTTTCAGCACCTGACATGGGAAGAGTCACTGTATATCTTCTAAGGTCTTTAGTGACGGGAGTGTTACCCACCATTTGGTGACAGGCTACCCGCCTGCTCACATTAACCTTACCCCAGTCTGAGTGGGCCTGAGTTACCAAGCCATCAGCACGCGAATTGCCCAGATGGCCACCCAAGTCACTCATCCTAATACTAACCACGTGTAATGTTGCTTAATTTCAGTGGTCCATCGGAAACTGGTGCATTCAAAGTACTATCGTCGCTCCGCTGCGGAGCGACGCTGGCTTGTAGATATTTATGTGAGTAGACATTCTGCTTACATACAAGGATTTTTTAGCCTGCATAATTCTAATTCGAATCCACTTCTCTATGGATTTAGGCAAGTTTAGAGTTTTACACCTCCGCTTTTTAACATCTTTGTAAAGATACCAGTTTTAACTAACATCATAACAATTCGTCTCTTACTTGGACTCGTAAGTTGTCTATGGAGGCGGCTTGTATTTCACTGTCGTCAATCTGATGTCGCGTGCATTTGATCAGTTGCAGTTTCTCCTGACTTATCCTCTTCACTTGATTGCTCCATATTTCTTCAGATAGCAACGGAAGCGCACCAACGAATCTCTTGTTCAAATAGAGGATCAAACTTTTCAGTTGTCTGGAAAAAAAATAAATTAAAAATAATTGGAGATGATGAAGTAGCAACTAGCTATCTATTTGAATACTTACCATCAATATAGTAATAAAAGTCAATCGTGTCAGTCAAAAATTTAAATAGATAAAAATAGATAGCCTAGCCTCCTCACATTAACCTCAAGCTGCCTGAGTAGTGCCGGGAAAAGCAGCACGCGACTACATAATACTACATATGGTCGCCCACCCTGATACAAACCGCGCGCTACGTTGATTAACGTAAGAGATCCATGGAAAACTGGTGCATTTAAGCTGCTCTACTGGCTCATTTACTTCATTTAAAAAAAAATGTACCTCGGCACCGCTTTCGCATTACTTCAAGGCACTTATGTACTTTGAAATTAATTTTAATAACCTGATTTTATCATTGTAAATTTGTTTCTGCAGTGACAGCTCCGCCCGTAGACTTTCCACATGGTCTTGTAATTCCTGAACTGTTTTCTGAGCAATCTCCAGATCACGTTGAACTGACTGGAGCGTGTCTTGATTCTTGATCTCATTGACATGAAGCGAGTGAATCTCTTGAGTCAGCCTCCCTGGAAAAGGGTGACATTAATAACAAGAGAAGTATTAATACCTCGAATAAAGGTTTCAATCTATAAGAATTCGACATGGTATATAGGAAAGTAGAACAACGATTGGACAGTTAAGTCCCACTGAAAATTGAAACTGGCCGTAGAAGGAATCAGGCTACTGGCTCCGAATATTACCACAAAGGGAAAGAAATGTTAAACCCGAGAAACAATCTTCTTCATCGCCTTTTCCCATTTTTAGTCGGGGTCCGCGGTTTACATCAGCGTCTCTATCAGCCCTGGGGTGAATGGTTTTGGCTGCCAAATTTTTACGAGTGGCTGCCCTTGGCACTCAACATGCACGGAACAACAACGGGGAGAGCTGGTTGTCGTCCTTCTTTGTGATCGGTTCAGGTTTGTCAACACTTGTTCTTGGTTTAGGTTCGGGCTGAGCTTTGGGTTTCAGAGGTTCTTCGTCTTTGGGAACTTCGAGTTTGATCTCTTCTTTTTTGTTCCATTTGTCGAGTTTTTCCTGAAAGTTACGAAATGATTAATCAAATGATGTGAATACGTTAATATGCAGTATGCACCCAGTTCCTAATACTTTTTTGTTTTCGTCAAATACCTATATGTATTTGGATATCCTTGTATCAACATTCTCTTTCTGCATTTATTTCTATCCTAGTCCAGGCAACAAAACTTGATCAAGACGGCCAAGAAATAACTTCAGGCCCTTGTTGTGGATCATTAGGAGACCTCTATGTTGAAATTCCCCGCGTCTAGAAGGTGAGCCAAAGTTGGGAAGCCCGCCGAAAAGGACGGGGACAAAAAATGTAGTTTTCATTTTCTTCAAGACAGACTCAACTAACCGATTGACTTGAAAACCATTATGATCGAGCATTTGTCTACATTGGTACATCTTCCCAAGCATTTGTCTTTATCTTCCTAATCATTTATCTGTATCTTCCTACCCTCTGTCCCTCTCACCTCGACATTGTGAGCTTCCAGAAGTAGCTTCTCATACTTTTGTTCCATAGTGATCATATCTGACTGCAGACTGTTCACTAGGGCTTCGTATTTTGAAATCACCTCCTCGGCAACTTCCAATCTCTTGTCCACACTTGTCTTTGCAAACGTCAAAGTTTTCAGCTGAAAGGAGCATTTTTTCAAAGAGTTTCACATCACTATATAATTGCCAAGGTCTTTTTTCGAGTGGTTTAAGGTCACTGTATATCTTCTAAGGTCTTTAGTGACGGGAGTGTTACCCACCATTTGGTGACAAGCTACCCGCCTGCTCACATTAACCTTACCCCAGTTTGAGTGGGCCTGAGTTACCAAGCCATCAGCACGCGAATTGCCCAGATGGCCACCCAAGTCACTCATCCTAATACTAACCACGTGTAATAAGCACAATGGAGGCACAGTGTGGAGCAGGCATATGGTCGACAAGGCCTTAGCCACGAATAAGTAAGTAAGTAAGGAGAAAAATGTACAAGAATGAAAAGTATCTCTCGAAATTTACTATAACCATTCCGACAAATTAAGTCCAAAAGCTCCCAGAACTGCTAAAATATACTGTTTATTTTGTAAGTTTACTCAGTAGCTTTGGTGACAATCTTAAAAACAAAAAATAAGTTGCGAGATGTCCTCGATTAAACAGATACGTTCATTATTGAGGCCCAAATTTAAAATGAGTAGGTAAGTTATGAGGATGGAGAGAAAAACATTCTTGGGGAAATCGGACATACACATAAACTATTCCCCGATCTGGCACTCTTTTCTCTGATTTTGTGTCTAAGGGCAGCCAGTCACTATCAGGTAGATCTGACAACCCGACCTTTTCAGCCGTACCTGATCAGGTTGACCTGATAGTGAGTGGCTGGCCTTAACAAAATATCTTAACTTACCTTAACTTTGTCATGTTGAGCTGTCATTCTCACAAGTTCCGCCTTCATATTGGTCACATGTTCTTCAAGCGTGGCTATTTTGCTCTGAGCTGCGTTCTTGCTGTCGATCAGAATGTTCACTTTCCTCGTCAGCTGACATTTCTCGTTCAGTACATTGACTAGTTTGGTATTCAGATGTGTCAGGTGCGTTTTCAGCTCGTCCGGATTTTCCTCGAGGACTTTGGCCCAGTTGGATTCGTGTTCATGGAGAATGACCTGTTTATCCTGAAAATATAGAGGATGAATACCTACGTAAGGTAAAAGGGAGGGAAGAGCTGGAGAAAAACTAGGAAAAGGGAACACTAGCTGGGGGAAAAAGAGAACCCTAGTAATCACAAGGCAGGAATGCTACCTTCTAAGCTATAACTAGGTTGGAAAGAATCTTTTCTAATTTACACCTTGAACGTATAAATACCTAAAGGCCCGTTCCCACTTGTCGTGAGCTTCACACGATTTTTTTCCGAATGCCCTGTACCTGTAGGCAATATAATTTAAAGGAGACTATTCCCACTTACACACACGATTTTTTTTCCGAACGACAAGTGAGAACGGGCCTCAAGGTCAACACTATTAGCTATTAACGCAGACAATGACAATTTTATCTTCAATTAATTCTCTAACATGAAAATAATAGTCTATAGACTATTTTATATTTTTATTGTCTACCTGTAGATCCTGCTTGAGCTGCTCGATTTCCTGACCCATGCCCTCTCTCACTTTCTGCCAGCTTAGCTTCTCAGCTTCGTATTCTTCATCTATGAGGATGGTTTGGTCTTTGATTTCCAGGAGTTTGGATTTCAGTGCGTTCATCTCGGTTGACATGATCTGGTTAGCGTCTTGCTCCTCTGCCAATTTCTGAAATGAGAAGTATGGACGAAATTTACTTGAAATTCCTAGGTGTCTTGAGAATGTTTGTTGAAATATGTTATGGAATCCACCAATTTTCCATCACTGTAATTAGATACTTACTCACAAGAGCAATATTGAGGCGTGATCTGGAAGAAGGGCATAGCTGCAAAAACATAGTTTCGAGATAATCGCGTTTAAAGTTTTTATTTTCAAATGAACACAATGTTACAGGGTTCACAAAATTGGCCATAACTTGTCGTAGAAAAGAGAGATTAATCATTCTTTCACAGTCGTGTTGTGAACAAAATTTGCTACTCAAAAATACAGACTCCCAAAAACGGGCGTAAGTTACGCCTCTATTTCTAGATCAAGGCTCAATTATCATAGGTAATTAGCTAGTTGGATGAAGTTGTGTTCAGTAATGAGCTAATGAGATCGGTCTTATTTTTTCAAAAGTCTTTCCTTACCTCGGTCAGAATTTTCAGCTCTTGTTTCAGACAGTCCGCCAGTTGTTGGGACTCTTCCATGTGATTCTCTATGTAGGAGTCTACCTGACCACTGCCAGTGTATGGTCCACCTTGATGTGAGGGGCTACTGGGGGCATAGTGAGGAGGGTCAATATTGGAGCCTGACGTGTGTGGTCGGCTTTGACCACTGGATGCGGCTGGTTGGTGTTCTTGAAGTCTAGAGAGAAAATAGTAAAAAAAAATATAGTAGATATTGAATAGCTGGCATGTCCCGTTATGGTCAGAGAACAGTGAGAACACAAAGGTGATAAAAGTTCAAATGCACGCAGGTGTTACTACCTGTTCTCAAGATATCTATGAGCTAATAGTGCTAATACTCTTCTTGATTAATTTTCATGAACATTTTCCACGCTTTAAGAATTGTAGAAGATGCGCAGTATAGAAGGTGTTTTGATAGCAAAGGGGGGCAGGGCACAGGGCTAATACATATGTATATCCGAACTTTGGGGACTTCAAATCTCCGAGTGGAGTCTTTAGGGGGTAATCCTTAATATTTATACACTAAGTAGGTAATGTGTGTATTTATTACGAAACCTTGATATTTAATACAACATACAACCATTTTCAGACTTGGAAAGTAAAATTCAAGGTTAGATAATCGGAAGTAACACCCGTACCTGGCAAACCTGAGCTCCTCTCGCAGTATAGTGTTCATTCCTTGCAAGGCGAACACCTGTGCCTGCAATCTCATGGCCGGATGGTACCATCCGTTCACATGTCTCGAGTCCAGAGCCTCCAGCAATCTAAAAGGGTGACATTAATAACAAGAGAAGTATTAATACCTCGAATAAAGGTTTCAATCTATAAGAATTCGACATGGTATATAGGAAAGTAGAACAACGATTGGACAGTTAAGTCCCACTGAAAATTGAAACTGGCTGTAGAAGGAATCAGGCTACTGGCTCCGAATATTACCACAAAGGGAAAGAAATGTTAAACCCGAGAAACAATCTTCTTCATCGCCTTTTCCCATTTTTAGTCGGGGTCCGCGGTTTACATCAGCGTCTCTATCAGCCCTGGGGTGAATGGTTTTGGCTGCCAAATTTTTACGAGTGGCTGCCCTTGGCACTCAACATGCACGGAACAACAACGGGTGCAACAATAAAATTGAAAATAATAATAATAATAAAATTAAGGTCTACCTCACAAAAATGAAAACATTCCGAAAGTCGCGCTGGTTCAAGCTAGGAGCCAACGCCGTATCCGTGAAGGATAAGTGTGCGAACACAAGTGTGCGTGATTCTTCACCTTATCCTCCTATCACTTACCAATGGTAGACTTATCATCCGAGATACACTGTAGTTCGAGAATACACCTCTGTAGAGCGTCATGTTCAAATTCATGGTAAGCCTTGCGCAGTTCTATTTGCTTGAGTTTGCTGTGAGCTTCGTTCAGCATTTCGAGGAAGTTCGCATTTTCTGTCTTCAGCTGAGCCTGGGGGAAAATAATCATTTTCATATGTTTCAAACCTGAAGATTTACATGCAAGTCTTCAAAATTGGACTGAATAGAAAAAAGTATGATAGGTAATTACGTAAACTCGTAGGAAAAATAATTTAATCATGAAATACGTACGTACACTTTTTCAAATAGAAATGACTTTACAAATTTACAGAGTGATCCAGAATTTTGTAGATAGATTTCGGTCGTTTTTTTAGGTTTCATAAAAGGAACTGTAACAATGGCGATCTTACCTTCTCCAAATTGAAGAGGGAAGGAAAACAAGATAGGAGAAGTAATAAATACACAATACACATATTATATGAATGAAGATTTTTCACAGGAGGCTGACACTTTCGTCAAAAAACTCACCGCCTGTCTCTCAGCGTCACGTAATTTGTTGAGCACATTCTGGTACTCCACTTTGGACACAGATTCGGCATACTTCTCGGCCAACTTGGTCTGGAACTTCTGGAACGACTTCTCGCTTTCCACCATCACTGCCAACTTTTTCTCGAACTGCTGACACTTTTCTTCCAGCTGTCGAATCTGGTTGGATGGAATGTGAGGACTGCCGGTGCTGGGTGTGTCTGCTTCGAGCGGGTCGTGTTTCAGCACCTGACATGGGATTCATGGGAAGAGATCATATTAGTGCTTTATTTAGACTGTCGAATTAGGATATCTGGTCCCATTATCTCAAAAGTTTAATAGTGCCCCACTTTATTTAATGAGCACCGGGAGTGTGAATAAAGACGATTTTTCCCCATGGAGCACTGAAGTTAAGCAACGTTGCGTGTGGTTTGTATCCGAATGAGTGACCATCTGATCTATCGCGTGCTGCTGGCTTTTTCCGGCCCCACCCAGAATGGGTGAGGTCAATTTGAGTTGACGGGTAGATTGTCTCGGAATAGAGGGTAAAGCTGTTTCCTCACATAGTCAACCCCGTTGATCGATGGTCGATTGACAAGGAGAATCTATGTTATCAGGCAGTGACGGTTTCAGTCGACATCGACTATGTATGGACATGGACACAACCCAATTTGAGTTGACCGGTGTCTCGGAATAGAGGGTAAAGCTGTGTCCTCACATAGTCAACCCCGTCGATCGATGGTCGATTCTATGTTATCAGGCAGTGACGGTTTCAGTCGACATCGACTATGTATGGACATGGACACAACTTGAAACCCCCAGCACTGACAACCTTAGCAGTTATACCAGTAACGTTAAACCTGTATTAAACAAATAACATACGTCTGAGATGGACTGCAATGTACTCCTATACTTGACTGTAATGTCGTACAACTCTTGCTTCAGACTATTCACTTCTTCTGCACTCGGACAATCTTCGTAGGGTCGTCAAAATTTCAAGTGAATAAAGATAACATTATCTGCCTTGGCTGGGAAGCTGGGATTAGGGCCCGTGCTTTCATATTGTTGAGAAGATATTTTTCGGTTGAATCTTCAAAGGCTCCAAAAAGAGGATTTCTCTTGTTCCTATGTCTACATATTGTATCTTTTACCTTTCAGCTACAAGTGAAAATAGTCACTTACTTGCTGTCAGCCTTCTCTTTCGAATGCAGCAGGGATTGCAAGTTTGAACATTTATTCTGCAAATCCAACATGGTTTGGACATTTTGCTCTTTGGTCTTTTCCAACAATGCTTGATAATTCTTGATGGTAATCTCTTTCTGAGCTATGATGTTTTCCAGGGCAACGTTGCGTGTGGTTTTTGTATCCGAATGGGTAAACATCTGATCTATCGCGTGCTGCTGGCTTTTTCCGGCCCCACCCAGAATTGGTGAGGTCAATTTGAGTTGACGGGTAGATTGTCTCGGAATAGAGGGTAAAGCTGTGTCGTCACATAGTCAACCCCGTCGATCGATGGTCGATTGACAAGGAGAATCTATGTTATCAGGCAGTGACGGTTTCAGTCGACATCGACTATGTATGGACATGGACACAACTTAAAACCCCCACCACTGACGACCTTAGCAGTCATATCAGTAACGTTAAACCTGTATTAAACAAATAACATACGTCTGAGATGGACTGCAATGTACTCCTATACTTGACTGTAATGTCGTACAACTGGGACACAAGTTAAAACCCCCAGCACTGACGACCTTAGCAGGTATACCAGTAACGTTAAACCTGTATTAAACAAATAACATACGTCTGAGATGGACTGCAATGTACTCCTATACTTGACGGTGACATCGTATAACTCTTGCTTCAGACTATTCACTTCTTCTGCACTCGGACAATCTTCGTAGGTTTGACGTAGGGAGTCAAGCTCACGAGTGAATTGTTCCTGAAATTAGACGAAATGGGTTAATTAGGAGAAAAATGACGTCCAGGAGATGGGAATAAATCCTGAATCCTGGCAGGAGTTTGCTCAAGACCGAGCACAATGGAGGCACAGTGTGGAGCAGGCAGCATTATGGTCGACAAGGCCTTAGCCACGGATATGTAAGTAAGGACAAAAATGTACAAGAATGAAAAGTATCTCTCGAAATTTACTATAACCATTCCGACAAATTGGGGAGTTTTAAATCCAAGAGCTCCCAGAACTGCTGAAATATACTGTTTATTTTGTAAGTTTACTCAGTAGCTTTGGTGACAATCTTAAAAACAAAAAATAAGTTGTGAGATGTCCTCGATTAAAAAGATACGTTCATTATTGAGGCCCAACTTTAAAACGAGTAGGTAAGTTATGAGGATGGAGAGAAAAACATTCTTGGGAAATCGGACATACACATAAACTATTCCCCGATCTGGCACTCTTTTCTCTGATTTTGTGTCTAAGGGCAGCCAGTCACTATCAGGTATCAGGTAGATCTGACAACCCGACCTTTTCAGCCGTACCTGATCAGGTTGACCTGATAGTGAGTGGCTGGCCTTAACAAAAAATCTTACCTTAACTTTGTCATGTTGAGCTGTCATTCTCACAAGTTCCGCCTTCATATTGGTCACATGTTCTTCAAGCGTGGCTATTTTGCTCTGAGCTGCGTTCTTGTTGTCGATCAGAATGTTCACTTTCCTCGTCAGCTGACATTTCTCGTTCAGTACATTGACTAGTTTGGTGTTCAGATGTGTCAGGTGCGTTTTCAGTTCGTCCGGATTTTCCTCGAGGACTTTGGCCCAGTTGGATTCGTGTTCGTGGAGAATGACTTGTTTATCCTGAAAATTCAAACGAAAATACATGTTGATCCTGAAGTTATACTTTAGTAATAATAATAATAATAAATGGAAATATCCTGAAAATATAGCCGATGAGAATGTAAGCCAAAAAGCGAGGGGGAGAGGTGGACGAAAAGGAAATTTTTGATAAGTGAGATTCGAAGAGATAAGAGGAGGACAAGGTAGAAGAAAGCCAGACGTTTTGAGAGACGTGTATCCTTGAGAGGTGAATTTGGCTAGTGCTCATTTTTAATATACGCCTTTTTAGTAATAGGATACCATTTTAATGCCCAGAGTATCCACACATAGGGACTCTATTAGGACAAAATTAGTGAATTCTCGAACATAAAAATTGTTAGAGACTATTTTATTTTCTACCTGTACATCCTGTTTGAGCTGTTCGATTTCCTGACCCATGCCCTCTCTCACTTTCTGCCAGCTTAGCTTCTCCGCTTCGTATTCTTCATCTATGAGGATGGTTTGGTCTTTGATTGTCGATCAGAATGTTCACTTTCCTCGTCAGCTGACATTTCTCGTTCAGTACATTGACTAGTTTAGTGTTCAGATGTGTCAGATGCGTTTTCAGCTCGTCCGGATTTTCCTCGAGGACTTTGCTCCAGTTGGATTCGTGTTCGTGGAGAATGACTTGTTTATCCTGAAAATAGAAACGAAAGTGTATCGCACATCTAATGGAATAACATAACTTCTTCAATTTTCGAAACAATGAAGAAGTTACGTTGTATCTTGATAATATTATACCTACTCGGGAAAAAGGATTATTACCTACTCGTAGTATTATTATATATTTAAAATATAGACGATGAGCACGTAAGCTAAAAGAGAGGGGAGAGCTGGAGGAATAGGGAACTTTTGATGATCCATCAACTTTTTTAATAGACTTGATGTAGTTGATCGTCTCGAAATTAAAGAGTGAAGGAGAACAGTATTGGAGAAAGCCAGCCGGTCTGAGAACGAACGTCATAACGGAAGTAGGAAGATAAAGTCCACCCGGGGCGGGAATGGAACCCTAATGGTGCTTATAAGGCAGAAACGCTACCTTCCAAGCTAACTAGGCTGTTGAGAATCTTTTCTAATTTACACCTTGTGCGTACACGGAAAGGCCCGTTTCCATCTGTCGTGAGTTTCACAAGATTTTTTTTTTTTTTTTTAATGTCCTGTAGGCAATATGAGTGAGGATGAAGAGGAGGAGGAGGAGGAGAAGCTTGTAGTTCCATTGAGCAAAGACATTACATTTAGACATGGATCCAAAGCAGTGACAGGATTAGCAGTAGACCCTGCTGGAGCTAGATTAGCCTCTGGAGCAGTAGACTATGAAGTCAAGTTCTGGGATTTTGCTGGTATGGATAGTAGTTTCCATAGCTTTAGATCTCTCTATCCTTGTGGTAATAACCCTATCAAGGGTATTGAATACACGATTTTTTTTCTGAATGACACAAAATGTCCTTGTAGGCAATGTAATTTAAATGAGAGTGTTCCCACTTACACACGACACGATTTTTTGGAACGAGCCTTAAGGTCATCACTACTAGCTATTAAGCGCATGAAAATCGCATCAGACAATGACAATTTTTAATGAGTTCTCGAATTCAATAATCGTTAGGTAATTAGGTATAGACTGTTTTATTTTCTACCTGTACATCCTGTTTGAGCTGTTCAATTTCCTGACCCATGCCCTCTCTCACTTTCTGCCAGCTTAGCTTCTCCGCTTCGTATTCTTCATCTATGAGGATGGTTTGGTCTTTGATATTGTATCAGGAATGTCTCAAGCCAAGATATTTGATAGAGATGGGATTGAGATTTTAGAATGTGTGAAGGGAGACCAATACATTGCTGATTTGGCTCGCACCAAAGGTCACACATCACCACTAACATCTGGTATGTGGCATCCTTACTTGAGACAAGAATTTATGACAACTTCTGAGGATAGTTCTTGTCGGCTGTGGGATGTAGGTAAAGGATCTCAGCACAAGAGTATCATGAAGTGTAAAACAAAGAATGGATTAAAAACAGTTCCTACAACTTGTTCTTACAGTAGAGATGGGAACTTGATAGCCTGTGGATGTATGGATGGATCTATTCAAATGTGGGATCATAGAAAGATGTTTGTGAACACAACTAAACTGCTGAGAGCAGTAGAGATGGTAACTTGATAGCCTGTGGATGTATGGATGGATCTATTCAAATGTGGGATCATAGAAAGATGTTTGTGAACACAACTAAACTGCTGAGAGATGCTCATCAAAATGGATCTGAAATATCTAGTCTGCAGTTTTCTTACCATGGAAATATGCTATGTTCCCGAGCATGTGATGACACATTAAAGCTGTGGGATCTCAGAAACTTCAAGAAACCTGTCCATGTCGCTGGGAATTTGTTTTCAAGATATGGTTCTACATCCTGTACATTCAGTCCTAATGACTCCATGGTTATGACAGGAGAATCTATTAACAAAGGTGAAACTGATGGCAAGCTTCACATCTTCAAGACAGCTACATTTGAAAAAGTCCAAGAACTCAGCATTCCCAACTCCCATATTGGTGCATTCAAAGTACTATCGTCGCTCCGCTGCGGAGCGACGCTGGCTTGTAGATATTTATGTGAGTAGACATAGACATTCTGTTTACAAGGATTTTTTAGCCTGCATAATTCTAATTCGAATCCACTTCTCTATGGATTTAGGCAAGTTTAGAGTTTTACACCTCCGCTTTTAACATCTTTGTAAAGAAACCAGTTTTAACTAACATCATAACAATTCGTCTCTTACTTGGACTCGTAAGTTGTCTATGGAAGCGGCTTGTATTTCACTGTCGTCAATCTGATGTCGCGTGCATTTGATCAGTTGCAGTTTCTCCTGATTTATCCTCTTCACTTGATTGCTCCATATTTCTTCAGACAGCAATGGAAGAGCCCCAACAAATCTCTTGTTCAAATAGAGGATCAAACTTTTCAATTGTCTGGAAAAAAATAAATTAAAAATAATTGGAGATGATGAAGTAGCAACTAGCTATCTATTTGAATACTTATTACTTACCATCAATATAGTAATAAAAGTCAGTCGTGTTAGTCAAAAATTTAAATAGATAAAAATAGATAGCCTAGCCTCCTCACATTAACCTTAAGCTGCCTGAGTAGTGCCGGGAAAAGCAGCACGCGACTACATATGGTCGCCCACCCTGATACAAACCGCGCGCTACGTTGATTAACTTAAGAGATCCATGGAAAACTGGTGCATTTAAGCTGCTCTACTGGCTCATTTACTTCATTAAAAAAAAAAGTACCTCGGCACCCCTTTCGCATTACTTCAAGGCACTTACGAGTATGTACTTTGAAATTAATTTTAATAACCTGATTTTATCATTGTAAATTTGTTTCTGCAGTGACAGCTCCGCTCGTAGACTTTCCACATAGTCTTGTAATTCCTGAACTGTTTTCTGAGCAATCTCTAGATCACGTTGAACTGACTGGAGCGTGTCTTGATTCTTGATCTCATTGACGTGAAGCGAGTGAATCTCTTGAGTCAGCCTCCCTGGAAAAAGGGTGACATTAATAACAAGAGAAGTATTAATACCTCGAATAAAGGTTTCAATCTATAAGAATTCGACATGGTATATAGGAAAGTATCCGAACTTTGCGGACTTCAAATCTCCGAGTGGAGTCGTTAGGGGGTAATGCTTAATATTTATACACTAAGTAGGTAATGTGTGTATTTATTACGAAACCTTGATATTTAATACAACCATTTTCAGACTTGGAAGGTAAAATACAAGGTTAGATAATCGGAAGTAACACCCGTACCTGGCAAGCCTGAGCTCCTCTCGCAGTATAGTGTTCATTCCGTATATCCGAACTTTGGGGACTTCAAATCTCCGAGTGGAGTCTTTAGGGGGTAATCCTTAATATTTATACACTAAGTAGGTAATGTGTGTATTACGAAACGATATTTAATACAAACATTTGGAAGGTAAAATACAAGGTTAGATAATCGGAAGTAACACCCGTACCTGGCAAGCCTGAGCTCCTCTCGCAGTATAGTGTTCATTCCTTGCAAGGCGAACACCTGTGCCTGCAATCTCATGGCCGGATGGTACCATCCGTTCACATGTCTCGAGTCCAGAGCCTCCAGCAATCTCTCCAAACACGTAGACTCGATGCGTATCAGGCTATTGGACTCGGTTTCCTTGATACTGTCCAGGATTTCATGCATGCCTTTGCGCAGAGCTTCGTTTTCTTCAATAACGTCCTTGAGTTTGTTCTCCAAGATGTGAGCCTCTTCGTCTGCCACGCTGGAGTAGGGTTTGATGGCTTTGTCATTGTGTTCTGTTCCTTGATACTGTCCAGGATTTCATGCATGCCTTTGCGCAGAGCTTCGTTTTCTTCGATAACGTCTTTGAGTTTGTTCTCCAAGATGTGAGCCTCTTCGTCCGCCACGCTGGAGTAGGGTTTGATGGCTTTGTCATTGTGTTCTGGGTATTCTTCGAATGAACCTTGCGTGGGTTTCTCTTTCATGAGCAGGTTGATTTTCTTGAGCAGTTCGTGACGCTGGAAATTTGTGGAGAAGGAAGAAGATGTTCACCTTTCTTAGCTTAATAATAGGTAGAGAATTTTTTTAACTTTTCTTTATATACTCTATTGGGAAGTAGGTATTTCACATTTTGTCCATATTACGTGGAGTACGTCCATATTGTGGTAGCTAGAGAAAAAGTCATAAGGATGAATAACACGGGCCCTTTAAAAGGACTATGCCTCTTTGAATCTAGAAAACCAAAGCCATGGTAATTTGGTAATGCATTCTGTATTCTGTTGTAACTGTAGGTAATAGGTTCCATCCCCCAAAGAAAACTGATAATATACAGGGTGTCGAAAAGGATGAATAACACGGTCCCTTTAAAAGGACTATGCCTCTTTGAATCTAGAAAACCAAAGCCACGGTAATTTGGTAATGCATTCTGTATTCTGTTGTAACTGTAGGTAATAGGTTCCATCCCCCAAAGAAAACTGATAATATACAGGGTGTCTCGCTATACTTATCTAAGAAACAATACAAAACGTGAATTTTTATCGGCCTCTTACCCCCCCTTCTTCTATCAACCCACCTCAACTTTGTCACCTACCTCAACTTTGAAGTCGACAATCAGATTCTCCTGAGTTTCCAGTTGTTTCTTCAACAGGTTCAACTCCTTCTGTTCTTGCCGCTGCCGGGATATGATCCCGTCTACCCTCACTACAGTGTCCTGACTAATGCCCAGTTGTTTCCGAAGCTCGAGATTCTCCAACTCGATTTGATTAGCCTCGTCTCCTAGCTCGTTACCAGCTTGAATGAGCTCTTCAATTCGGAGCTCGCGAGCCTCTTTCAACTTTTTCAGCTCTTTGATTTGCTGCACAGCCTCTTCCAGACCGTAGGTGCCGCTTTCGTACTCGCGAAGTTGAATAATCATCTCCGCTGTCTAAAAAAGAACAAAATATTATTTGTATAGGTATTTTACATGCCTGAAAAATATTAATATAATATTATACCGTTACGTTGAGTCGGATAAAGACAAATAAAAGTCCCATATTATTAGATAAAAATGTAATAAAAGCACATGTTCCAGTTTTGTCAAGGAGCTCAAGTAAGTCAAGTAGCCATGAGTTTTGTAATCGCGCCTTTTTTGAAAAGTGTTTTGAATTTTCAACACGAGCTGCGCTAGTATCGTTTATTTTTGTAAACAAACCAGAGCGCGGCAAAATTCAAACATTTTTGGAACTGAAAATTTGTAAAAAAGAAACTTTTGGTTCCATTCTTCGTTTTGGAAATTCATTGCATTTAATAATAATTCATTGAGTGTGTAGTGTAATTTTCTAGTGATTTTAATAATAAAAAAAAGGAGACAACTTGATCATTGATCATACATGAAGTAAGTACCTACCTATTACATTTTCAAAATAGCTCTCCCTCGGGTGATGAGATTTGGAAAAGGATAAAAGGAGGTGTTTTACAAGCAACTTGAAACTTAATGAGATTATTACCATTTCAATTATTTGTATATTTTACATGCCTGAAAAATATTAATATAATATTATACCGTTACGTTGAGTCGGATAAAGACAAATAAAAGTCCCATTAGATAAAAATGTAAACAAAATAAAAGCACATGTTCCAGTTTTGTCAAGGAGCTCAAGTAGCCATGAGTTTTGTAATCGCGCCTTTTTTGAAAAGTGTTTTGAATTTTCAACACGAGCTGCGCTAGTATCATTTATTTTTGTAAACAAACCAGAGCGCGGCAAAATTCAAATATTTTTGAAATTGAAAATTTGAACCTTATTGAGTGTGTAGAGTAATTTTCTAGTGATTTTAATAATAAAAAAAGGAGACAACTTGATCATTGATCATACATGAAGTAAGTACCTACCTATTACATTTTCAAAATAACTCTCCCTCGGGTGATGAGATTTGGAAAAGGATAAAAGGAGGTGTTTTACAAGCAACTTGAAACTTAATGAGATTATTACCATTTCAATGGACTATTGTTGAACCACAAATAAAATCCAAACACTCTGTGTAAGAGAAATAGTGGTAGCCTTATACAGTTATGCTGAGTTCAGAACTTCTGTTTTTGATGCACATTTCAGCTATGGAAGCTTTAGCAGATTATTTGAGCAGTAGTGACGAGGAAGAAGAAACCAACGTATCCCCAGCAGACAAATTGAAAGAGCTAGACATTAAGGATCAACCAAAAGATGAAAAAACTGTCAAGATATATGGACCTCCAAAACCTGAGAGACTTATGAAACAAGGAGCCAATGATGTCAAAAATGAAAGTACAAATACAAAACCTCTAATGTTAGAAACCTTGGAGAGTAGAAATGATGAACCTCCTATCAACATCAACACTACTGGAGAAAATAAAAATAATCCTGAAGGACCCATGTCTAAATCAGAAAATATAAAGAATGAAATAAAAGATTCAAGCAAGGAAAGTGATGAGAGTGAAGAAAGCTCTGGAGATTCATCATCAAGTTCAGATGAGGAAGATGATGACATTATTGGACCTCCTATTCCTACAAGTTTAGACACCAAAGATGATCTGATAGGTCCTCCCATTCCTGACATAGGCCCACCCTCTGGACTTGAGAACGACTCAGGGTTGGTTGGTCCACCAATACCTTCTAATTTATCTAATCCAAATGACAATACTAAACAGAGTACAAAAACTCAAGAAGATGATGATATGAGTGAGGATGAAGAGGAGGAGGAGGAGGAGAAGCTTGTAGTTCCATTGAGCAAAGACATTACATTTAGACATGGATCCAAAGCAGTGACAGGATTAGCAGTAGACCCTGCTGGAGCTAGATTAGCCTCTGGAGCAGTAGACTATGAAGTCAAGTTCTGGGATTTTGCTGGTATGGATAGTAGTTTCCATAGCTTTAGATCTCTCTATCCTTGTGGTAATAACCCTATCAAGGGCATTGAATACTCTAGTACAGGAGATTCTGTTCTCATTGTATCTGGAATGTCTCAAGCCAAGATATTTGATAGAGATGGGATTGAGATTTTGGAATGTGTGAAGGGAGACCAATACATTGCTGATTTGGCTCGCACCAAAGGTCACACATCACCACTAACATCTGGTATCTGGCATCCTTACTTGAGACAAGAATTCTTGACCACTTCTGAGGATAGTTCCTGTCGACTGTGGGATGTTGGCAAGGGCTCTCAACATACATTGTATCTGGAATGTCTCAAGCCAAGATATTTGATAGAGATGGGATTGAGATTTTGGAATGTGTGAAGGGAGACCAATACATTGCTGATTTGGCTCGCACGAAAGGTCACACATCACCACTAACATCTGGTATGTGGCATCCTTACTTGAGACAAGAATTCTTGACCACTTCTGAGGATAGTTCCTGTCGACTGTGGGATGTTGGCAAGGGCTCTCAACATAAGAGTATCATGAAGTGTAAAACAAAGAATGGATTGAAAACAGTTCCCACAACTTGTTCTTATAGTAGAGATCCCTCCAAAACCCGAGAGACTTATGAAACAAGAAGCCAATGATGTCAAAAATGAAAGTACAAATACAAAACCTCTAATGTTAGAAACCTTGGAGAGTAGAAATGATGAACCTCCTATCAACATCAACACTACTGGAGAAAATAAAAATAATCCTGAAGGACCCATGTCTAAATCAGAAAATATAAAGAATGAAATAAAAGATTCAAGCAAGGAAAGTGGTGAGAGTGAAGAAAGCTCTGGAGATTCATCATCAAGTTCAGATGAGGAAGATGATGACATTATTGGACCTCCTATTCCTACAAGTTTAGACACCAAAGATGATCTGATAGGTCCTCCCATTCCTGACATAGGCCCACCCTCTGGACTTGAGAACGACTCAGGGTTGGTTGGTCCACCAATACCTTCTAATTTATCTAATCCAAATGACAATACTAAACAGAGTACAAAAACTCAAGAAGATGATGAGGATGATGATATGAGTGAGGATGAAGAGGAGGAGGAGAAGCTTGTAGTTCCATTGAGCAAAGACATTACATTTAGACATGGATCCAAAGCAGTGACAGGATTAGCAGTAGACCCTGCTGGAGCTAGATTAGCCTCTGGAGCAGTAGACTATGAAGTCAAGTTCTGGGATTTTGCTGGTATGGATAGTAGTTTCCATAGCTTTAGATCTCTCTATCCTTGTGGTAATAACCCTATCAAGGGTATTGAATACTCTAGTACAGGAGATGCTGTTCTTATTGTATCAGGAATGTCTCAAGCCAAGATATTTGATAGAGATGGGATTGAGATTTTGGAATGTGTGAAGGGAGACCAATACATTGCTGATTTGGCTCGCACCAAAGGTCACACATCACCACTAACATCTGGTATGTGGCATCCTTACTTGAGACAAGAATTTATGACAACTTCTGAGGATAGTTCTTGTCGGCTGTGGGATGTAGGTAAAGGATCTCAGCACAAGAGTATCATGAAGTGTAAAACAAAGAATGGATTGAAAACAGTTCCCACAACTTGTTCTTATAGTAGAGATGGTAACTTGATAGCCTGTGGATGTATGGATGGATCTATTCAAATGTGGGATCACAGAAAGATGTTTGTGAACACAACTAAACTACTGAGAGATGCTCATCAAAATGGATCTGAAATATCTAGTCTGCAGTTTTCTTACCATGGAAACATGCTATGTTCCCGAGCATGTGATGACACATTGAAGCTGTGGGATCTTAGAAACTTCAAGAAACCTGTCCATGTTGCTGGGAATTTGTTTTCTAGATATGGTTCTACATCCTGTACATTCAGTCCTAATGACTCCATGGTTATGACAGGAGAATCTATTAACAAAGGTGAAACTGATGGCAAGCTTCACATCTTCAAGACAGCTACATTTGAAAAAGTCCAAGAACTCAGCATTCCCAACTCCCATATCATCAAAACAATATGGCATCCTAGACTGAATCAAATATTCATTGGCTGTGGGGATGGTTCTGTCAAAATTTTCTTTGATGAAGACAAAAGTGCAAGGGGTGCTAAACTATTTATTGGTAAGAAGAAAACTAAGAAAAGACAAATGGATGTTATCTCTGCTGCTTCACAACCAATCATTACACCTCATTCCCTACCATTGTTCAGACAAGAGAAACCCAAACCTCTACATAAGAAACTGGAGAAGGAACGTCAGGATCCTGTCAAGTCACATAGACCTGATCTCCCTATCAAGTCAGGTCAGGGTGGTAGAGTGGCTGCATCAGGTAGCACCCTCAGCTCCTATGTTATCAGGAATCTAGGTCTTAGTAAGCGAGTAGAAGATGATCAAGATCCTAGGGAGGCAATCTTGAGGTATGCTAAGGATGCAGCTGAGAATCCATACTGGATTACCCCAGCTTATAAGAAGACTCAACCTAATGCTATCTTTAAGAAAGAAGAAGATTCAGACGAAGAGGGGGAAAGCAAAAAACCAAGATTAGTTTAAAGTCAAAATATTCTCACGCCTGGGGCTACCTAGCAACTATTAATTAGGACTTAGTACATCTAAATATTATTATTAAATATTTAGTTAGTGTAAATTAAATAGTTAGTGATCCATTTGTCATAGTTTCCATAGAAACAATACTTTCATTACTAGTATAGCTCCGCTATACTGTAGTAATATAAAGTAAAAAGTGATGTTTGTCATTCAAAAATACACAGATGGACCAGTAATAATAGAAAGTAAAAAAGTAAAACCTGTAAAATAAATTGTAAAATTGAATTTGCAAATTTCGAAATAAATTTTCTTTTTTTCTTTCAAGATAAAACAGTGATAATGTAGATAAAACAGTGATTCTGTAGATAAAACAGTGAAAGAGAATATGTAGTAATAAAAGATGGTCTCTCCAAGTTTCATTGTAGCCACTACCTACCTCTTCAGCTTTCCTCCTAGCATCTTCTTCCGCCTCAATAACTCTCTTCTGTAGAGAACCAATCTCTTGTTGGGCCTCTTCTAACTTCTGCTTCAATTCAGAAGATTCCGTGATCTTTGTCTTGGAAAACACACTAAAACAAGATTATAAGATTAATTGTTTTATTGAATTTATCCTAGGGGTACAACTACATTAATTCAAGGACGATTCTCTGATTATGCATAACACAGGTAGCGATTTAGTTTCACGGTAACCAGTAAAGGGGGGAGCTAAACAAATTCTTTTACCTGTTCCCCTTTGAACTTGAGAATTTCAGCCAGAATACTGATCAGGTGTTTGAGATGTCCCGGGTCATTTTCATATTGAATTTATGATAATGTATAATGTAATAATCTTGCACGTTCGTAACTTTTCTCGTGGAAAAATTAGATAGAAAAATGTTGAATTATCTATCAATCGAAAAAACTAAATCAGAAAATTCCCCCCAGCTGGGATTCATTGAATTTATGATAATGTATAATGTAATAATCTTGCTCGTTCGTAATTTTTCTCGTGGAAAAATTAGATAGAAAAATGTTGAATTATCTATCAATCGAAAAAACTAAATCAGAAAATTCCCCCCAGCTGGGATTCGAACTCAACATCTCAGATTCATAAGCCAGTGCTCTGAACGACTTGGCGACAAAATCGGGTTGTCCTATCCTAAAACGTTCTTAGTTCTTACTTGTCTTTGCGTTCCAAAAGGGCAGTGGTTTCGTTCAAATCTTGCGTGGCTTGTAGCAGTTGATTCTGAAGCTGTTCTATCTGCAGTTCTCGTTTCTTGAGGAGAGCATTAAGCAGTTCCGAGTGCTCCTGTTGTGTTTCCTCCGGTACTTTTATGTTTGGGTAGCTGTCCACGTTGCCAAACTGCTGAAGTTTCTGTTTGAGTTCTTCGATTTTCTCGTTTTTCGTGTCGATTTTTTCCTTGAAATAAATATGTGAAGAAATCCCTTGGAATAATGCATTTTCTCAAGAAGTAAATAACATCTGTCTTCGAACTTCAGCACTGGCGTAATTAAATCCCATCCCTGCAGCTGGGGACCCCGATATACGTAACAAAAGTATATACGTAACAGGACTGTCCTTATACTTTATTTATTTATTTTGACAGAAAATTCGTCTGAAATGCCCACCCCGGTACTACAGTCCTTATGCTAAAACTGCTGCTTTGTAACTTTGTACCTAACTATTCAATAATCATAAGAGAGATTTGTGAGAAGATCCTTCTTTTGTACACTCACCTTCCACAATTGAACTCTGGAATCCAGAGCCTTTGCCAATTCTTCCAGTTCTTGATCCCTCTTGGTTTTATCATCTATCAAATCTTCCACTTGATTGCGAAGACCTTGCATTTGTTTTCCCAGCTCCTCGATTTTCTCTAGAATACAATTAATTTTTTCATTTATGCACATCAGAATCTTACCAAACCCTGTTTTATCTCTTCAACGCCTGGATTTCATTTTATCCGAATTTTTGGCATTGAAAATATGGATGGATTAAGATGATGGCTATTGACTATTTCATGGAAACATTCATTTTCCCCTGAGGGAGCCCACTTTCCAATGGCATGAAGAAAAAGCTCTTATCGTCCCGAAGCGAAGTATAAGAGTCCTTTAGAATAGCCTGGCCCATATGGATAGATTAAGATTATGACTATTTCATGGAAACATCCATTTTCTTCTGAGGGAGCCCACTTTCCAATGGCATGAAGAAAAAGCTCTTATCGTCCCGAAGCGAAGTATAAGAGTCCTTTAGAATAGCCTGGCCCGAAGAGGGAAGGAAAACAGGATAAGATAATTAATAAATACACAGTACACATATTATATGAATGAAGATTTTTCACAAGAGGCTGACACTTTCGTCAAAAAACTCACCGCCTGTCTCTCGGCATCACGTAATTTGTTGAGCACATTCTGGTACTCCACTTTGGACACAGATTCGGCATACTTCTCGGCCAACTTGGTCTGGAACTTCTGGAACGACTTCTCGCTTTCCACCATCACTGCCAACTTTTTCTCGAACTGCTGACACTTTTCTTCCAGCTGTCGAATCTGGTTGGATGGAATGTG
>NW_007378795.1:60067-84027 GCF_000475195.1 Diaphorina citri
ACATAGCGTGTACAATGTACAATTGATTGCATATACATACATAATCTCAAGTGGTCCGCGAGATTTTTGGTTTATCAATAGTGGTCCGCCAATTCTAAAAGGTTAAGAACCCCTGTTCTAAAGCATTGTCTCCAAGAAAACCATTATCCTCAAACATTTGCCTACGAAAAATTGAAGCTATTGTCTCTATCTCCTCTTTCCTCTTTTCCTCTCACCTCGACATTGTGAGCTTCCAGAAGTAGCTTCTCATACTTTTGCTCCATAGTGATCATATCTGACTGCAGACTGTTCACTAGGGCTTCGTATTTTGAAATCACCTCCTCGGCAACTTCCAATCTCTTGTCCACACTTGTCTTTGCAAACGTCAAAGTTTTCAGCTGAAAGGAGCATTTTTTCAAAGAGTTTCACATCACTATATAATTGCCAAGGTCTTTTTTCGAGTGGTTTAAGGTCACTGTATATCTTCTAAGGTCTTTAGTGACGGGAGTGTTACCCACCATTTGGTGACAAGCTACCCGCCTGCTCACATTAACCTTACCCCAGTCTGAGTGGGCCTGAGTTACCAAGCCATCAGCACGCGAATTGCCCAGATGGCCACCCAAGTCACTCATCCTAATACTAACCACGTGTAATGTTGCTTAATTTCAGTGGTCCATCGGAAACTGGTGCATTCAAAGTACTATCGTCGCTCCGCTGCGGAGCGACGCTGGCTTGTAGATATTTATGTGAGTAGACATAGACATTCTGTTTACAAGGATTTTTTAGCCTGCATAATTCTAATTCGAATCCACTTCTCTATGGATTTAGGCAAGTTTAGAGTTTTACACCTCCGCTTTTAACATCTTTGTAAAGAAACCAGTTTTAACTAACATCATAACAATTCGTCTCTTACTTGGACTCGTAAGTTGTCTATGGAAGCGGCTTGTATTTCACTGTCGTCAATCTGATGTCGCGTGCATTTGATCAGTTGCAGTTTCTCCTGATTTATCCTCTTCACTTGATTGCTCCATATTTCTTCAGACAGCAATGGAAGAGCCCCAACAAATCTCTTGTTCAAATAGAGGATCAAACTTTTCAATTGTCTGGAAAAAAATAAATTAAAAATAATTGGAGATGATGAAGTAGCAACTAGCTATCTATTTGAATACTTATTACTTACCATCAATATAGTAATAAAAGTCAGTCGTGTTAGTCAAAAATTTAAATAGATAAAAATAGATAGCCTAGCCTCCTCACATTAACCTTAAGCTGCCTGAGTAGTGCCGGGAAAAGCAGCACGCGACTACATATGGTCGCCCACCCTGATACAAACCGCGCGCTACGTTGATTAACTTAAGAGATCCATGGAAAACTGGTGCATTTAAGCTGCTCTACTGGCTCATTTACTTCATTTAAAAAAAAATGTACCTCGGCACCGCTTTCGCATTACTTCAAGGCACTTATGTACTTTGAAATTAATTTTAATAACCTGATTTTATCATTGTAAATTTGTTTCTGCAGTGACAGCTCCGCCCGTAGACTTTCCACATGGTCTTGTAATTCCTGAACTGTTTTCTGAGCAATCTCCAGATCACGTTGAACTGACTGGAGCGTGTCTTGATTCTTGATCTCATTGACATGAAGCGAGTGAATCTCTTGAGTCAGCCTCCCTGGAAAAGGGTGACATTAATAACAAGAGAAGTATTAATACCTCGAATAAAGGTTTCAATCTATAAGAATTCGACATGGTATATAGGAAAGTAGAACAACGATTGGACAGTTAAGTCCCACTGAAAATTGAAACTGGCCGTAGAAGGAATCAGGCTACTGGCTCCGAATATTACCACAAAGGGAAAGAAATGTTAAACCCGAGAAACAATCTTCTTCATCGCCTTTTCCCATTTTTAGACGGGGTCCGCGGTCTCTATCAGCCCTGGGGTGAATGGTTTTGGCTGCCAAATTTTTACTAGTGGCTGCCCTTGGCACTCAACATGCACGGAACAACAACGGGTGCAACAATAAAATTGAAAATAATAATAATAATAAGGTTAATAAAATTAAGGTCTGCCTCACAAAAATGAAAACATTCCGAAAGTCGCGCTGGTTCAAGCTAGGAGCCAACGCCGTATTCGTGAAGGATAAGTGTGCGAACACAAGTGTGATTCTTCACCTTATCCTCCTATCACTTACCAATGGTAGACTTATCATCCGAGATACACTGTAGCTCGAGAATACACCTCTGTAGATGGTCTTTGATTTCCAGGAGTTTGGATTTAAGTGCGTTCATTTCGGTCGACATGATCTGGTTTGCGTCTTGCTCCTCTGCCAATTTCTGAAATGTGAAATCAGCACATTTTTTTTTTTTTTATTTTGCACGAAAATTAAGCAAAATTTATCGCAATCAGGAGTTATCCGTAAAGGTTCACACACACACACACACACACACACACACACACACACACACACACACACACACACACACACACACACACACATACACACACACACACACACACACACACACACACACACACACACACACACACACACACACACACACACACACACACACACACACACACACACACACACACACACACACACACACACACACACACACACACACACACACACACACACACACACACACACACACACACACACACACACACACACACACTTATCCGTCACGGATACGTTCCGTCTCCGTGCTGGGTAACTGTGCTATTTGATCCAAAATGTACGAGTAAAGTGCCGGAACGTATCCGTGACGGATAAGTGTGTTGTCGGACATTTGATCCAATGTAAAGTAATATATGGAACAAGCTTGACGCAAGGTGACGGAATACAGACGGAACGTAACCGTGACGGATAAGTGTGTTGTCGGACATTTGATCCAATGTAAAGTAATATGGAACAAGCTTGACGCAAGGTGACGGAATGCAGACGGAACGTAACCGTGACGGATAAGTGTGCGTGGACCTTAATAAGGATATCTCTGTTCAGATTCCGCAAAAAAGGGTGCCGCGGAAGGATGAAACACCGGTGTACGGTTTTGGCGGTTAAGCACCACCAGCTGTCTCACCCCATCAGCAGCAGACCAACCCAACCTGTTTGCTTACCTCTATTAATAAATTTATTTAATTTAGACAGCCTTTGTACTTAAATACTATTTTACTCAAGTTATGTTTAACAAATGGATACTTACATCACTATCTTGTGCTTACCTCTGTCAGAATTTTCAGCTCTTGTTTCAGACAGTCCGCCAGTTGTTGGGACTCTTCCATGTGATTCTCTATGTAGGAGTCTACCTGACCACTGCTCCTTTGTAAATACTATTTTACTCACGTTATGTTTAACAAATGGATACTTACATCTGTCTTGTGCTTACCTCTGTAAGAATTTTCAGCTCTTGTTTCAGACAGTCCGCCAGTTGTTGGGACTCTTCCATGTGATTCTCTATGTAGGAGTCTACCTGACCACTGCCAGTGTATGGTCCACCTTGATGTGAGGGGCTACTGGGGGCATAGTGAGGAGGGTCAATATTGGAGCCTGACGTGTGTGGTCGGCTTTGACCACTGGATGCGGCTGGTTGGTGTTCTTGAAGTCTAGAGAGAAAATAGTAAAAAAAAATATAGTAGATATTGAATAGCTGGCATGTCCCGTTATGGTCAGAGAACAGTGAGAACACAAAGGTGATAAAAGTTCAAATGCACGCAGGTGTTACTACCTGTTCTCAAGATATCTATGAGCTAATAGTGCTAATACTCTTCTTGATTAATTTTCATGAACATTTTCCACGCTTTAAGAATTGTAGAAGATGCGCAGTATAGAAGGTGTTTTGATAGCAAAGGGGGGCAGGGCACAGGGCTAATACATATGTATATCCGAAAAATATATAGTATTGAATAGCTGGCATGTCCTCCTATGTTATGGTCAGAGAACACAAAGGTGATAAAAGTTCAAGAGATCTATGAGCTAATAGTGCTAATACTCTTCTTGATTAATTTTCATGAACATTTTCCACGCTTTAAGAATTTGAGAAGATACGCAGGGGCAGGGCACAGGGCTAACACATATATCCGAACTTTGGGGACTTCAAATCTCCGAGTGGAGTCGTTAGGGGGTAATCCTTAATATTTATACACTAAGTAGGTAATGTGTGTATTTATTACGAAACCTTGATATTTAATACAACATACAACCATTTTCAGACTTGGAAAGTAAAATTCAAGGTTAGATAATCGGAAGTAACACCCGTACCTGGCAAACCTGAGCTCCTCTCGCAGTATAGTGTTCATTCCTTGCAAGGCGAACACCTGTGCCTGCAATCTCATGGCCGGATGGTACCATCCGTTCACATGTCTCGAGTCCAGAGCCTCCAGCAATCTCTCCAAACACTTAGACTCGATGCGTATCAGGCTATTGGACTCGGTCTCCTTGATACTGTCCAGGATTTCATGCATGCCTTTGCGAAGAGCTTCGTTTTCTTCGATAACGTCCTTGAGTTTGTTCTCCAAGATGTGAGCCTCTTCGTCTGCCACGCTGGAGTAGGGTTTGATGGCTTTGTCATTGTGTTCTGGGTATTCTTCGAATGAACCTTGCGTGGGTTTCTCTTTCATGAGCAGGTTGATTTTCTTGAGCAGTTCGTGACGCTGGAAATTTGTGGAGAAGGAAGAAGATGTTCACCTTTCTTAGCTTAATAATAGGTAGAGAATTTTTTAACTTTTCTTTACTCTATTGGGAAGTAGGTATTTCACATTTTGTCCATATTACGTGGAGTACGTCCATATTGTGGTAGCTAGAGAAAAAGTGAAAAGGTAGTAGAGATGGTAACTTGATAGCCTGTGGATGTATGGATGGATCTATTCAAATGTGGGATCACAGAAAGATGTTTGTGAACACAACTAAACTACTGAGAGATGCTCATCAAAATGGATCTGAAATATCTAGTCTGCAGTTTTCTTACCATGGAAACATGCTATGTTCCCGAGCATGTGATGACACATTGAAGCTGTGGGATCTTAGAAACTTCAAGAAACCTGTCCATGTCGCTGGGAATTTGTTTTCTAGATATGGTTCTACATCCTGTACATTCAGTCCTAATGACTCCATGGTTATGACAGGTGAATCTATAAATAAAGGTGAAACTGATGGCAAGCTTCACATCTTCAAGACAGCTACATTTGAAAAAGTCCAAGAACTCAGCATTCCCAACTCCCATATCATGCTGGGAATTTGTTTTCTAGATATGGTTCTACATCCTGTACTTTCAGTCCTAATGACTCCATGGTTATGACAGGCGAATCTATAAACAAAGGTGAAACTGATGGCAAGCTTCACATCTTCAAGACAGCTACATTTGAAAAAGTCCAAGAACTCAGCATTCCCAACTCCCATATCATCAAAACAATATGGCATCCTAGACTGAATCAAATATTCATTGGCTGTGGGGATGGTTCTGTCAAAATTTTCTTTGATGAAGACAAAAGTGCAAGGGGTGCTAAACTATTTATTGGTAAGAAGAAAACTAAGAAAAGACAAATGGATGTTATCTCTGCTGCTTCACAACCAATCATTACACCTCATTCCCTACCATTGTTCAGACAAGAGAAACCCAAACCTCTACATAAGAAACTGGAGAAGGAACGTCAGGATCCTGTCAAGTCACATAGACCTGATCTCCCTATCAAGTCAGGTCAGGGTGGTAGAGTGGCTGCATCAGGTAGCACCCTCAGCTCCTATGTTATCAGGAATCTAGGTCTTAGTAAGCGAGTAGAAGATGATCAAGATCCTAGGGAGGCAATCTTGAGGTATGCTAAGGATGCAGCTGAGAATCCATACTGGATTACCCCAGCTTATAAGAAGACTCAACCTAATGCTATCTTTAAGAAAGAAGAAGATTCAGACGAAGAGGGGGAAAGCAAAAAACCAAGATTAGTTTAAAGTCAAAATATTCTCACGCCTGGGGCTACCTAGCAACTATTAATTAGGACTTAGTACATCTAAATATTATTATTAAATATTTAGTTAGTGTAAATTAAATAGTTAGTGATCCATTTGTCATAGTTTCCATAGAAACAATACTTTCATTACTAGTATAGCTCGCTATACTGTAGTAATAGAAAGTAAAAAAGTAAAACCTGTAAAATAAATTGTAAAATTGAATTTGCAAATTCGTCGCCATCGGTCGACGGGATGAATCTATATTGTGGAGGCAGTGTATGGTTTCAGTCGACGTCAATCGACAGGGTGGACTATATGTTTGAACACACCTTTAGGTCCACGTCAACTGGGAAGTCCGATGGAAGCGCATGGAGGGGAACCGCAACTTCTCAACTCTAAGTCGGACAGTTCTAAAAGTTTCACTAGGAGAAGTAGAAGAAGAAAGAGCAATGAAGAGGAGGGGAAGAAGGTGAAGAGTAGGAGAAGTAGAAGAAGAAAGAGAAATAAAGAGGAGGGGAAGAAGAAGAAGAAGGTGAAGAGTAGGAGAAGTAGAAGAAGAAAGAGAAATGAAGAGGAGAGGAAGAAGGTGAAGAGTAGGAGAAGTAGAAGAAGATGACACAAAATTGATGTTGAGCACTGGTGGAAAAGGAAGATAAATCAATTATGTAGGTATCAAAGGTTTAATTAGTTATAGTTAACCTTATAAATTTTTTTTTTTATTATTATTTTTTTTTAAGAGGTTTGACAGAGGGAACTGCAACTGCTATGGTCTTATCGTCCCGAAATCGAAGAGAGAAGGAAGTCACCCAAAGGTCATCGGACTTCCCAGTTGAAGTGGACTGTATCAACCTACAACTACCATGCGCTGAAGCCATCAACCCAAAGTTTTACCCGTAGTATTTCCCGAGTAGAGTTGCTCGACAGATTGGAGCTGATGTTGTCTGGCTTCCTCCTGACCCTGTTTGGCTGCCAGAGAGTCAAGCTCCACTATGAGGGAATCAACCTAGACGTGGAGCAGAGAGCTTTTCGTTAGAATAATTTTCTTAAAAGTAGATTAAACCTGCCTCGGTGGTGTAGTGGTCAAGGCGCTCGCCTAGTTAACAGGAGGGCGTGGGTTCAATCCCAGCCGAGGTATGGAATTTTATCCTCAATATAATTTGAGAATTTGACCACAATAATAGTAGTAGCCTACTGCTGGAGTAAAGGGACTTTTCAGTCCTATGCGAGCAGTATAAATAAGCACTATTACTATTTGTGTTCTAGGTCGAACAGGGCCGGGCGTATGCTACCGCCTGTATTCAGAAGAGCAGTACTCGCTCCTGGCGGAATATTCCACGCCTGAAATCAGGCGCGTGTCTATAGATTCCCTTCTGTTGAGCTTGGTGTGCATGGGGCTAGGAGATGTGCGCAAGTTTCCGTTCCTAGAAGCGCCCCCGGCGGAGAATATTGAAAGCTCGGTGCGCAGTCTTACGCAACATGTAAGTTAAGAACACTTGTTTTTAGACTTGGCGTTGAGTTCAAAGCCACTCGGGTTTTTTTCGGGGGATTTCACTGTATTTTTACTTTCTATTACTACAGTATAGCGAGCTATACTAGTTATGAAAGTATTGCAATCGGTCTAAATGTTCAAATTCGGGAAATGGTACCTATAGAGGGTCATCTTGAGACCTATCCCCACTTGTCGTTCGGAAAAAAAATCTTGGCGTGCTTAAGTCATTTAAATTACATTGCCTAAAGGACATTCGGGGGAAAAAATCAGATGAAACGACAAGTGGGAACGGGCTTTTAGTGTCATTCCATCAGGATTACAAAGGTATCTACTCTATCGGGTTTCAGGGAGCTATAGATTCAAAGGAACGAGTCACCACTCTAGGTCGGTTTCTATCGGATCTGCCTGTGGATATTCCCCTAGGCAAGATGCTAGTGTTTGGGTCCATGTTTCATCAGATAGACACTATGCTCTTATTAGACTTGGCGTTGAACTTTGTACACCACTCGGGTTTTTTGAGGGGATTTCATAGCCTATGTCACCCGGAGTTCTTTTCTTAACAACCACAAAAAATTTCATCAAAATCGGTTGAGCCGTTTTCTCGTGAAAAGAGGACAAAAACGGGGCTATTAGGCCATTTTCTGCGCGTTTTTGAACCGCCGCCATTTTGAATCAGGATGGAATGGGAAAATTTCAAGTAGCCTATGTCACCCGGAGTACTTTTCTTAACAACCACAAAAAATTTCTTCAAAATCGGTCGAGCCGTTTTCTCGTGAAAAGAGGACAACCAAAGGTCTTTTTAGCGTAACAGACAGACATACACACACACATACAGACAGACAGACAGACAGATAGACAGACAGACAGACAGACAGAAATTTTTCTAATGTGATTTTTGGAATCGTGGATGCATAAGGAGTAAGAATAACTAAAAATTTCACGATTCTAAGCAATGTACAGACAAATCTACAATTTTATTTATATAGATTTATTTTGACAGAAAATTCGTCTGAAATGCCCACCCCGGTACTACAGTCCTTATGATAAAACTGCTGCTTTGTAACTTTGTACCTAACTATTCAATAACCACAAGAGAGATTTGTGAGAAGATCCTTCTTTTGTACACTCACCTTCCACAATTGAACTCTGGAATCCAGAGCCTTTGCCAATTCTTCCAGTTCTTGATCCCTCTTGGTTTTATCATCTATCAAATCTTCCACTTGATTGCGAAGACCTTGCATTTGTTTTCCCAGCTCCTCGATTTTCTCTAGAATACAATTAATTTTTTCATTTAAGCACATCAGAATCTTACCAAACCCTGTTTTATCTCTTCAACGCCTGGATTTCATTTTCTCCGAATTTTTGGCATTGAAATTATGGATAGATTAATATTATGACTATTTCATGGAAACATCCATTTTCCCCTGAGGGAGCCCACTTTCCAAAGGCATGAAGAAAAAGCTCTTATCATCCCGAAGCGAAGTATAAGAGTCCTTTAGAATAGCCTGGCCCCTGCTATCCTCGTTCTTATATCAGGAAAACGCAGAGAAGATAGAAGGACCTCATCTGTTGAGGACAAAATCTGCCCCGAGCCGGAATTGACTCCGCAACCTAGCGCTTACAAGGCAGGCGCCCTACTCCAATATAACTTGGCTGGATCTGCCTTGTAAGTGCTAGGTCGCGGAGTCGATTCCCGCCCGGGGCGGACTTTATCTAAACTCTCACCGTCTTTGGCGTGTATGGTAGTGGTCAGACTGATGTTTTCGTTTGATAGAGATTCAAGATGATGTGTGGCGTCCGATAATTCATCCTTGGCTGAGCTGAGTGTTTTGCGGAGTTCCGTGTTCTCCCTCTCGATAACCTGGGTCGTAAGAATTTAATAATGAGTATAAACAGATAAACACGTAGAATAAAAATAAAATAGACTCAGCTTATACGCCAGAATTAGACAGAAAAGTCCCGTTAAGCCCGTAGTCTATATACTTGGAATAGACATAATTATGTAGGTTTGATGACATTGATTGACGAACTAATTTGTTGGATTAATTAATTTGCCTTAGAAATTAATAATGAATCCAAAATAAAAACAAAATAGACTCAGCTTATACGCCAGAATTAGACAGAAAAGTCCCGTTAAGCCCGTAGTCTATATATACTTGGAATAGACATAAATATATGTAGGTTTGATGACATTGATTGACGAACTAATTTGTTGGATTAATTAATTTGCCTTAGAAATTAATAATGAATCCAAACACTACTAGGACTCCTGAAGGACACTGCCCAATAATTTGTCTCCTTTGATGATTTCATGACATCCAGCTCTAAAAGTACAGTTGTGATTTACTTTCCCAGCTAGTGCTTGGCTTTCGCCTTCGACTCTGATTTCCTAGTTATTCCTTCCATTATGTCGATTACCTACCTCTACATCCACCAGCAGCTGAGAGATGTGCTTGTTCTTCTGGATGCAGGCGGAACTTGGCAGATTTTACACCGTAAATTTTGAAAAACCACCTAAAAACCCTTAACCTATCATGAAAACTATGTACTGGTAAAAATGATAGTAATAAATACAAAAACCCCTTTTTGGTCCCTACCCTTTAAAATACAAAAGTCTAAAATAAGAATACATCAGTCTTAAATACACCTACTTTTAGCATTGACATACATAAGTGGAAACCAATGCACTTTTGATGGACAGCATCTTCGGGCTGACAGCTTTGGCACGTCTATTTCTTGTAGTTGTAGAAACCTTCACCAGATTTAACTCCTAGTATAACCTATGATGAAAACTATGTACTGGTAAAAACGATAGTAATAAATACAAAAACCCCTTTTTGGCCCTACCCTTTAAAATACAAAAGTCTAAAATAAGAATACATCAGTCTTAAATACACCTACTTTTAGCTTTTAGCATTAACATACATAAGTGGAAACCAATGCGCTTTTGATGGACAGCATCTTCGGGCTGACAGCTTTGGCACGTCTATTTCTTGTAGTTGTAGAAACCTTCACCAGATTTAACTCCTAGTTTTCCTTCGTCCACCAGTTTGTTGAGAGCGTCAACCGGTTTGAACAGTGGATTCTCTGGGAACTTCTTGTGCCAGCCTGAAGAACAAGAAGTAAGAATACAGTGTCTACGTATTAACTACTACGTAGGTAGATTAAAATAATAATAATACCTCAATCTATGCACATTGTTTTTATGAATCTATGTAGGTATATGAGAAATACCTCATTAAATGAGTGAATATCCTTATAATAATAAAAAGATGAATGTTTCCCCGCCGTTTTTATTTCGTAGCCAGGAAACAACATTAGACTCGTGTGGTCTGTTTCGTAGCATGCCCATCCCGTAGTATGCTTCTCTCATCACATGGGCGAGAAGAGACACAATACTTCCCATTTAGGTGCTGGGTCAACATGAGAACACCAGAAAGTAACCCGTTGAAATATTTGTCATCGAAAAACGAGTACAAAATTCTATAAATTTAAAACTATAACATGTCTTTTTATCCTACACAAGTCAGCTCAATTATCACTGTGGACAAAATTTCTTAAAAGGAATAACTTTCTCAGAGTACTAAGTCAAGGACTTCTTGTAGATTCACAGAAGTTTAACCCGTGGGCTGTTTGCCCCTACACCTAAACCTCGGAGTGGGCTTTATCATTATTTTTCCCAACTCACCGTCAATAATGAACTTGGTGGTGTCATGTCCCACATAGTCAGCCAACTCAAACGGTCCCATCGGATATCCCGCGCCTAGTTTCATCGCCGTATCTATATCTCGGGGACTAGCATCACCTCGCTCGTACATACGAATAGTAACTGGAGGTGGACTCTTGGATTCAGGTATTTTATAGAGTACCTACCTACTTTTAGTTTTATCGTCAATGATTCACCTACTTACTAAGGTAACTAAAGTGTTCTTTTTTCAATTGTTTGATAGAAGGAACTGTAACATCGGAGGTCTTATCGTTCCAAATAGAAGAAAGATAACATTATAGACGAAAGATAAAGCCAGCCGTTCCGCGAACCAACTTTGCCAACCCGTCCACCCGGGCGGGAATCGAACCCGCGGCCTAGCGCTTACAAGGCAGGCGCGCTACTTTACAAACTAACCCAGCTTTCTTTTAATCGTAGTTATTAGTTGGGGATACGTACTTAACTTAGCACCGTGTAGCCATCAGTACCCACATTTTAAGATTCCTTCACACGTAGTCAGGTGTTCTTTTTTCAATTGTTTGATAGAAGGAACTGTAACATCGAAGGTCTTATCGTTCCAAATCGAAGAAAGATTAGCCATCAGTACCCACATTTTAAGATTTCTTCACACGTAGTCGACCCCGTCGCCATCGGTCGACGGGATGAATCTATATTGTGGAGGCAGTGTATGGTTTCAGTCGACGTCAATCGACACATGTAGGACCGGCGATTTTGTTGCTTAATAGGTACGTGAGATTACTTAGGGTGACTAAGTACCTTAAAAAGTGCGAGGGGGAAATGCCAATAATGTTGTAGGCACGAGCTTAGAAGTAACCAGACACCTTTGGAGATGCAAGGAGAAGAAGGAAGAAAAGATAAGATAAGGAAATGAACAGAAGGGCTCTAAAAGTACAGTTGTGATTTACTTTCCCAGCTAGTGCTTGGCTTTCGCCTACGACTCTGATTTCCTAGTTATTCCTTCCATTATGTCGATTACCTACCTCTACATCCACCAGAAGCTGAGAGATGTGCTTGTTCTTCTGGAACCCGGGCGTGTCCTTACACACGATGGTAGTCTTGCCTATGGACTTGCCCCATTCTGTCACGGCGTTGTACGTTGCGTCCGAGGTGTCGTTTGTGCGGATGACCTGAGGATTGGAAGTATGGATTATTATTTTCGAGGGAAAAATACCAATAGTGTGGACGTGTCTGTCGACATCGATCGACTATGTGTGGACACACCTTCAGCCTGGTGGTGGACATCAGGAGGCCTTCTAAATTTTCTGTTCTTCTGGGAAATCGCCTCCAATAGTTCCTGGTAATGTTCTGTCGACTCTGTGTTGTTGGTTTTAGATTCTTGTTGTTCGGATATCTCCTGTTGTAGGGCGGTTAGTTCTCGTTGCAGCTCCACTTTTTCGCGCTCCAACATCGCCACCGAGTCTGAAAGCTATAAGAGAAACATTCCGAAGCGTGTAGGAAATGTGATTTTTGTTGATACTTTTGAAGTTCATTTGATTTCCCCCTAAGGTCTTATCGTCCCGAAAGCGAAGAGAGAAGGAAGACAGGATAGGAGAAAGCCAGCCTTTCCGAGAAGGATCCTTTATCCGTTGAGGATAAAAGCACGAATTAAATTTCTTCTTTCTTCACTAAATTTAACAAATAATGGGCTTTAAAAGCCGTAAATAAATTCCGAAGCGTGTAGGAAATGTGATTTTTGTTGATACTTTTGAAGTTCATTTAATTCCCCCTAAGGTCTTATCGTCCCGAAAGCGAAGAGAGAAGGAAGACAGGATAGGACAAAGCCAGCCTTTCCGAGAAGGAACCTTTATCCGTTGAGGATAAAAGCACGAATTAAATTTCTTCTTTCTTCACTAAATTTAACAAATAATGGGCTTTAAAAGCCGTAAATAATTCTATAACTTAAATAAATATCTAAATAAGTAATTTTGCTTTGTTAGTTTACTCACCTTCTTGATTTGGTTCTGATCTTCCAAAATCTGATCATCTTTCTCCTGAATACTGGACATGAGCTTTTCATTCTGCAGTTCTATCTGAATCAACTCCTTCCTGAGATTCTCAACGTCTGAAATAATCAAACCCACATGTCGCGAATTAGAAGTCTTTGAGTGAACTGGAGGTGGACTCTTGGATTCAGGTATTTTATAGAGTACCTACTTTTAGTTTTATCGTCAATGGTTCACCTACTTACTGGGTGTTCTTTTTTCAATATTGTTTGATAGAAGGAACTGTAACATCGGAGGTCTTATTGTTCCAAATAGAAGAAAGAAAACGTTATAGACGAAAGATAAAGCCAGCCGTTCCGCGAACCAACTTTGTCAACCCGTCCACCCGGGCGGGAATCGAAACCGCGGCCTAGCGCCTACAAGGCAGGGGCGCTACTTTACAAACTAACCCCTGATTGTACAGCAAAACCGACTGATTTGGACCCCACCTCACTGTGGACGGATCCTGTTGCAGCGGCAAACTTCCTCGGTCTTGAAACTGTTTGATGTAGCCAGCGTTAACAACAACAACAAACTAACCCAGCTTTCTTCAATCGTAGTTATTAGTTGGGGATACGTACTTAACTTAGCACCGTGTAGCCATCAGTACCCACATTTTAAGATTCCTTCACACGTAGTCGACCCTGTCGCCATCGGTCGACGGGATGCATCTATATTACGGATTACGGTCGACGGGATGAATCTATATTGTGGGTGAATCTATATTACGGTCGACGGGATGAATCTATATTGTGGATGAATCTATATTACGGTCGACGGGATGAATCTTTATTGTGGATGAATCTATATTACGGTCGACGGGATGAATCTATATTGTGGATGAATCTATATTACGGTCGACGGGATGAATCTATATTGTAGAGGCAGTGTATAGTTTCAGTCGACGTCAATCGACAGGGTGGACTATATGTGTGAACACACCTATAGTATCTATACCTACAACTACCATGCGCTGAAGCTGAAGCCATCAACCCAAAGTTTTACCCGTAGTATTTCCCGAGTAGAGTTGCTCGACAGATTGGAGCTGATGTTGTCTGGCTTCCTCCTGACCCTGTTTGGCTGCCAGAGAGTCGAGCTCCACTATGAGGGAATCAACCTAGACGTGGAGCAGAGAGCTTTTCGTTAGAATAATTTTCTTCAAAGTGGATTAAACCTGCCTCGGTGGTGTAGTGGTCAAGGCGCTCGCCTGGTTAACAGGAGGGCGTGGGTTCAATCCCAGCCGAGGTATGGAATTTTATCAAAGAATATATTATGGTATTTTAACCATTTCAGCCTGCAGGTACCTTGGGCATTTTTTTGGTCAACCTTTGTAAACTAGTTTTGATTCGCCCAAGACCAGTTTGCAATGCTGCATCATTAACCTCAACCAAGGTTACTTGATTGCCAGCTTGAGCAGCCACCTGAAATGAAAGAACAAAATTAAGTAATCCTATACAAATCAAATGAAACTTAACAGGCTGTTAGCTTAACAAGCCTTCTGGGAGCCGACAAAAAGTGAAATCCAACAATGTGTCATTTGTCTGGTAAAACATTTTTCATGTACTGAAGACACAACTACAACCTGTTACCTAAGTACTAGGTACATTAAAGATTAAAGAATATATTATGGTATTTTAACCATTTCAGCCTGCAGGTACCTTGGGCATTTTTTTGGTCAACCTTTGTAAACTAGTTTTGATTCCCCGATTATGCATAACACAGGTAGCGATTTAGTTTCACGCTTTCACGGTAACCAGTAAAGGGGGGAGCTCAACAAATTCTTTTACCTGTTCCCCTTTGAACTTGAGAATTTCAGCCAGAATACTGATCAGGTTCTGATTATGCATAACACCGGTAGCGATTTAGTTTTACGGTAACCAGTAAAGGGGGGAGCTCAACAAATTCTTTTACCTGTTCCCCTTTGAACTTGAGAATTTCAGCCAGAATACTGATCAGGTAACAATGAAAACTTCAGAGTAGTAGGTTCACTGTGGATTAATCAGGTTGGTATGACATCAAAATTTGTAGTTATCAAAAAGATAGCAATGGAATGGAACAAGGGGAACCTTTTAGTTTAGGTACAATCATATTTTACCTGTTACTGCTGGTGTAATGGTACTATTATTACTTCTTAATGGAATGGAACAAGGGGAACCTTTTAGTTTAGGTACAATCATATTTTACCTGTTACTGCTGGTGTAATGGTACTATTATTACTTCTACTTATTTTTAAGCATTTTTTCCACATGTAGTTTTCTTACCTGGGCAATGCCTGAACCCATCAGTCCAGCACCAACAACAGAGACATTTTTAATTGCATTTGACACAAGTGAGGTTGAAAAGTTACGTGCCAAGATACCAGATAATGCCATGGTTGAAGAATTGATGACACAAAATTGATGTTGAGCACTGGTGGAAAAGGAAGATAAATTAATTATGTAGGTATCTAAGGTTTAATTAGTTATAGTTAACCTTATAAAAAGTATGGTAGATCAATTAATTAAGATTCAAAATTAGATGCCAAGATATCTATGGTACACACCTGAAAATGTAAATGGTCATTTTCAGGCTCCGGATCGAACCAAGCTAACTCATAGAGCTCCTCTTTCTTCTGCTCACTCAAACTTTCTGGCGTGATCTCCAGGATCTGTTTCCATTCGACTTGAACCATGGTTTTGAAGGGGGATTTTTATTTTCTGAAAATTAACATACACAATCAACAGAAAAAGTTTTTTTTGGACAAAAAAATTCCAGGAATCGAACCAAGCAGTTTTGGGTCGGGAGTTGTTGCTCTTACTCATTTACAGAGTGGTAAATGTTAGAGTGGACTGCTCTTAAACCAGAATTATCTACGTGACATGTATCGTCCCTTTGCGCTCATCTTACAGGGGGGGGGTGAAAAGTGGCCTTTGTAATCCTACTTCAGTCTTCACTCTTCACCACCAATAAAATAAGTATTCAGATTTTGTTTTTAAAAACCTCTTGAATATTTTGTGGGCATCACACCACTGCTATGTGGGTGGCTCTTGTAGTATTAATTTAATTAATCAATTTGAACATAGGTACTTCCAATAGTAGTTAATAACTTACCTTTTTTAGGTCATTCCTGTCTACAAGATTTTACTTTTCTCACCAATTCAAGTTATGAAGAAAATATTAAAATCAAGTTAATTAATCCACTTTATAAATGAACATTATAAACAATGGAAAACGGATTATTAAACCAAGTTAATTAATCCATTTGACTATTAAACAATCGAAAAACCATTGACTGTACGCAAACACCATAGTGGGGAAATGTGACTACTATCTCGTGATAACTTTGTTTTGTTTTGTTACCATGGAAACGCGATTCGGTAACCATGACAACCGTGATGTTCAGATTATTAAAACAAGTTAATTAATCCATTTGACTATTAAACAATGGAAAAATTATTGACTGTACGCAAACACCATAATGGGGAAATGTGACTACTATCTCGTGATAACTTTGTTTTGTTTTGTTACCATGGAAACGCGATTCGGTAACCATGACAACCGTGATGTATACAGGATGTATCTGCGTTCCGTAGGTACCTATTATTAGTCACATGTTTCTCCCTATCTCTAACCACCCCCTCCCCCTTATATGCACTAGACATAAAAGGACAAATTAGCATACGTTCTCTGTAATCTAGAATAGAATATATCTTGTTTATCCTGCCCGAACAGGACTGAAAAGTCCCTTTATCCCGCCAGTCTAAACAGGTCCTTTTTTTGGGGGGGGGGGATTTGATTGGGAAATCTAGCACAATAAAAATACAGGGATGATCCATATAACAAAAATAATGTAAATGAAAGGGGCTAAAGCTATCAGTATAGTTGTTTGGTAGTAATATAGTTAAGCTAGAGTTTTTGGTTAATTACTAAAACTAATGTTATTCTAAAGATGGAAAAAATTCCTATCAGGTCAAAGTTTGATGAGAGATAAGATTGTTTCACAAAAAACCCTTGGTGCAAGATGAGTTAGGTGCCATGGATAACAAGTTAACAAATGGGAGGTACAGCACCTACAAGGCAGATTTGCTCCCCCAACTAGGCTGGTGATGTTGTGTTAATAATGATTGGTTAAGTGCCACTATAACCCAAAAGAGAAACTAAAGCATACATTTTCACAAAGTGATCTTAATGTTAACTACCTTTAACTTGTTTCACAAAAAAACCCTTGGTGCAAGATGAGTTAGGTGCCATGGATAACAAGTTAACAAATAGGAGGTACAGCACCTACAAGTCAGATTTGCTCCCCCAACTAGGCTGGTGATGTTGTATTCATAATGATTGGTTAAGTGCCACTATAACCCAAAAGAGAAACTAAAGCATACATTTTCACAAAGTGATCTTAATGTTAACTACCTTTAATATTAAAATCAACAGTAACTTTCCTATCAAATAGTGTAAATACCTAGACAATATGGTCTTGGTGTGTTGTAGAACAATCAATAATATTAAAATCAACAGTAACTTTCCTATCAAATAGTGTAAATACCTAGACAATATGGTCTTGGTGTGTTGTAGAACAATCAATGTGCACTTTGCTTTTTAGGCTGTACTGTAGCATGTTTGAACATCTCCCAACTTAGATGTGATAAGGAAATAGTACTTGTTCCTCTTCCTGGTATTGTATCTCAGCTTCCCATGTAGCCAAAGTGGTTGAAGAAGTAACCGCAATATTGAATGAATATTTATTTTTCAACATTGACGCAAATATATGAAATGTAGTGTTGAAAGAACATTGAAGTATGGTTGAAATGAAATTTATTTGTCAATGGCATTGAATGAATATACCAAAAGAGAAACTAAAGCATACATTTTCACAAAGTGATCTTAATGTTAACTACATTTAATATTAAAATCAACAGTAACTTTCCTATCAAATAGTGTAAATACCTAGACAATATGGTCTTGGTGTGTTGTAGAACAATCAATGGTAGTAGCCTACTGCTGGAGTAAAGGGACTTTTCAGTCCTATGCAAGCAGTATAAATAAGCACTATTATTATTATTATTATATTATTATTTTTCTTCTTCTTTTTCTACTCTAGCAGGAAATAAACGAATCTGCGATACATTTCGGAGAAAAATTTACCTAGGTATTTGTCACATTTTTACGGCTGGGATATTTTCCATGTCCGTGAGAAAAGTACCATGTGTTCGAAATCGGCGATTTTACACCCGCAGTGTAGGGGCAGTTGAATGATTCAAAAATTCCTAGGGGTACAACTACATTAATTCAAGGACGATTCTCTGATTATGCATAACACAGGTAGCGATTTAGTTTCACGGTAACCAGTAAAGGGGGGAGCTAAACAAATTCTTTTACCTGTTCCCCTTTGAACTTGAGAATTTCAGCCAGAATACTGATCAGGTGTTTGAGATGTCCCGGGTCATTTTCAGGCTCCGGATCGAACCAAGCTAACTCATAGAGCTCCTCTTTCTTCTGCTCACTCAAACTTTCTGGCGTGATCTCCAGGATCTGTTTCCATTCGACTTGAACCATGGTTTTGAAGGGGGATTTTTATTTTCTGAAAATTAACATACACAATCAGTGGCCTTTGTAATCCTACTTCAGTCTTCACTCTTCACCACCAATAAAATAAGTATTCAGATTTTGTTTTTAAAAACCTCTTGAATATTTTGTGGGCATCACACCACTGCTATGTGGGTGGCTCTTGTAGTATTAATTTAATTAATCAATTTGAACATAGGTACTTCCAATAGTAGTTAATAACTTACCTTTTTTAGGTCATTCCTGTCTACAAGATTTTACTTTTCTCACCAATTCAAGTTATGAAGAAAATATTAAAATCAAGTTAATTAATCCACTTTATAAATGAACATTATAAACAATGGAAATCAGATTATTAAAACAAGTTAATTAATCCATTTGACTATTAAACAATGGAAAAATTATTGACTGTACGCAAACACCATAATGGGGAAATGTGACTACTATCTCGTGATAACTTTGTTTTGTTTTGTTACCATGGAAACGCGATTCGGTAACCATGACAACCGTGATGTATACAGGATGTATCTGCGTTCCGTAGGTACCTATTATTAGTCACATGTTTCTCCCTATCTCTAACCACCCCCTCCCCCTTATATGCACTAGACATAAAAGGACAAATTAGCATACGTTCTCTGTAATCTAGAATAGAATATATCTTGTTTATCCTGCCCGAACAGGACTGAAAAGTCCCTTTATCCCGCCAGTCTAAACAGGTCCTTTTTTTTTTTTTTGGGGGGGGGGGATTTGATTGGGAAATCTAGCACAATAAAAATACAGGGATGATCCATATAACAAAAATAAAAGTTTATTTAAAATAAGTAGTAATAAAATTTCATAATAAAGTTGACAAGACAATCATAAAACAAAAGAATTTACCTACAAAAGTTACGTATCGGAAATGCAGGCGGAACTTGGCAGATTTTACACAGTAAATTTTGAAAAACCACCTAAAAACCCATAACCTATGATGAAAACTATGTACTGGTAAAAACGATAGTAATAAATACAAAAACCCCTTTTTGGCCCTACCCTTTAAAATACAAAAGTCTAAAATAAGAATACATCAGTCTTAAATACACCTACTTTTAGCTTTTAGCATTAACATACATAAGTGGAAACCAATGCGCTTTTGATGGACAGCATCTTCGGGCTGACAGCTTTGGCACGTCTATTTCTTGTAGTTGTAGAAACCTTCACCAGATTTAACTCCTAGTTTTCCTTCGTCCACCAGTTTGTTGAGAGCGTCAACCGGTTTGAACAGTGGATTCTCTGGGAACTTCTTGTGCCAGCCTGAAGAACAAGAAGTAAGAATAAAGTGTCTACGTATTAACTACTACGTAGGTAGATTAAAATAATAATACCTCAATCTATGCACATTGTTTTTATGAATCTATGTATATGAGAAATACCTCATTAAATGAGTGAATATCCTTACAATAATAAAAAGATGAATGTTTCCCCGCCGTTTTTATTTCGTAGCAAGGAAACAACATTAGACTCTTGTGGTCTGTTTCGTAGCATGCCCATCCCGTAGTATGCCTCTCATCACATGGGCGAGAAGAGACACAATACTTCCCATTTAGGTGCTGGGTCAACACGAGAACACCAGAAAGTAACCCGTTGAAACATTTGCCATCGAAAAACGAGTACAAAATTCTATAAATTTAAAACTATAACATGTCTTTTTATCCTACACAAGTCAGCTCAATTATCACTGTGGACAAAATTTCTTAAAAGGAATAACTTTCTCAGAGTACCAAGTCAAGGACTTCTTGTAGATTCACAGAAGCTTAACCCGTGGGCTGTTTGCCCCTACACCTAAACCTCGGAGTGGGCTTCATCATTATTTTTCCCAACTCACCGTCAATAATGAACTTGGTGGTGTCATGTCCCACATAGTCAGCCAACTCGAACGGTCCCATCGGATATCCCGCGCCTAGTTTCATCGCCGTATCTATATCTCGGGGACTAGCATCACCTCGCTCGTACATACGAATAGCCCTAGTTTCATCGCCGTATCTATATCTCGGGGACTAGCATCACCTCGCTCGTACATACGAATAGCTTCTGCTAGCAGGGGTACGAGTAGTCTGTTCACGACAAACCCGGGCGTGTCCTTACACACGATGGTAGTCTTGCCTATGGACTTGCCCCATTCTGTTACGGCGTAAACCCGGGCGTGTCCTTACACACGATGGTAGTCTTGCCTATGGACTTGCCCCATTCTGTTACGGCGTTGTACGTTGCGTCCGAGGTGTCGTTTGTGCGGATGACCTGAGGATTGGAAGTATGGATTATTATTAACAAATCATTTTCAAAAACGGCCGTTCCGAGAACTAACCTTAACTGTGTAGGATAAATTTCGCCCCGCGCGGGAATCGAACCCAGGTGCGCTTACAAGTCAGACGCGCTACCCTCCAAGCTAACTAGGCTGGCTTAATTTCTTTTAAATATACCTGTACTATACGTAGATCATTTGTAGTTTTTCCTCTACAACTACCTGAAAACAGCTACTTCCTCTGTGGCGTATAATATCTCTAGTATCTTTGTCAAACGCTACCACGCTCCTTAATTCTAGAAGTTAATCAAAGTACTGAGTTCAGCACACGATCAAGAGACCTCTGTAGCCTAAAAGGAAAAAAAGAGACCTCTATAGTCTATTTTACTATTGTCCTACTCACTTCCAGTAGTTTCATCATGGGTACTGGATTGAAGAAATGAAGGCCGACGAATTTGTCCTTCCTGTTGGTGACTGAAGCTATCTCTGTGATTGATAGAGACGATGTGTTGGATGCTAGGATGGCGGAGGCTGGAGCGATCTAAACAGAGATGATAGAGATAAATGAGTGAACGAAAGTCCCATATTCTGATTGCAATTACTTCAACGGATTACTTTTTGATGTTCTTGTGTTGGTCCAGCACCTAAATGGGAAGTATTGTGTAATTCTTATGGCAAATCTGCTGAGGGACATACTATGGGATGGGCATGCTATGACACAGACCACACGAGTCTAATGTAGCGGTTGTTTCATTGCTACGAAATAAAAACGGCGATGAAACACTAATAATAATGGAAAAAAAAAATGGATTGTTTAAAAGCATTGGGATTAATTAAGAGCATTGGCTCTTAAACCTGGACGTGCTGGGTTCGAATACTTTTTCTGTGATAACCTGATAGCAGCAATAACTCTAAAAAGGTTTGTCCAATTATGAGAGGAAACACACTACAGAGGGGGAAAAACATTAGAACGTGATATATGTAGTACATTGGAGATACCTACTTTATCTACAGACGTGAATAGCTTGTGCTTGATGTCCATGTTTTCCACAATAGCTTCAATGAACAGCAATAACTCTAAAAAGGTTTGTCCAATTATGAGAGGAAACACACTACAGAGGGGGAAAAACATTAGAACGTGACATATGTAGTACATTGGAGATACCTACTTTATCTACAGACGTGAATAGCTTGTGCTTGATGTCCATGTTTTCCACAATAGCTTCAATGACCAGGTCAGACTGGCTGACTGAATCTTCAACCTTGGATGAGCCTTTGATCCGAGACAGGGTCAAGTCTATTAGTTTCTCTCCTTCTTCCTAAAAAAAGTATGATTTTAAAGTAATATATATGGGTATTAAGGATAAAGATTTATATAATGAATTTAAAAAATAAAAATCTCAATTAAGATATTATTTAGGTTGGGATTCACTACGACTGAATCTTCAACCTTGGATGAGCCTTTGATCCGAGACAGGGTCGAGTCTATTAGTTTCTCTCCTTCTTCCTAAAAAAAGTATGATTTTAAAGTAAAATATATGGGTATTAAGGATAAAGATTTATATAATGAATTTAAAAAATAAAAATCTCAATTAAGATATTATTTAGGTTGGGATTCACTAACCTTATATTTAGTCCCTAACAGCCTGTTAGGGACTAAAAATAAGCCCTGTTAATCCTATACAAATCAAATGAAACTTAACAGGCTGTTAGCTTAACAAGCCTTCTGGGGGCCGACAAAAAGTGAAATCCAACAATGTGTTATTTGTCTGGTAAAACATTTCATGTACTGAAGACACAACTACAACCTGTTACCTAAGTACTAGGTATATTAAAGGTTAAAGTTAAAGAATATATTATGGTATTTTAACTATTTCAGCCTGCAGGTACCTTGGGCATTTTTTTGGTCAACCTTTGTAAACTAGTTTTGATTCGCCCAAGTCCAGTTTGCAATGCTGCATCATTAACCTCAACCAAGGTTACTTGATTGCCAGCTTGAGCAGCCACCTGAAATGAAAGAACAAAATATTAACAATGAAAACTTCAGAGTAGTAGGTTCACTGTGGATTAATTAGGTTGGTATGACATCAAAATTTGTAGATCAAAAAGATAGTAATGGAATGGAACAAGGGGAACCTTTTAGTTTAGGTACAATCATATTTTACCTGTTACTGCTGGTGTAATGGTACTATTATTACTTCTACTTATTTTTAAGCATTTTTTCCACATGTAGTTCTCTTACCTGGGCAATGCCAGAACCCATCAGTCCAGCACCAACAACAGTGACATTTTTAATTGCATTTGACACAAGTGAGGTTGAAAAGTTACGTGCCAAGATACCAGATAATGCCATGGTTGAAGAATAGATGACACAAAATTGATGTTGAGCACTGGTGGAAAAGGAAGATAAATTAATTATGTAGGTATCTAAGGTTTAATTAGTTATAGTTAACCTTATAAAAAGTATGGTAGATCAATTAATTAAGATTCAAAATTAGATGCCAAGATATCTATGGTACACACCTGAAAATGTAAATGGTATCCCAGCAGGATAAAATCCGCCCCGGGTGGGAATCGAACCCGCGGCCTAGCGCTTACAAGGCAGACGCACCACCAACTAAGCTAACTAGGCTGGCAACCTTATAAAAAGTATGGTAGATCAATTAATTAAGATTCAAAATTAGATGGCAAGATATCTATGGTACACACCTGAAAATGTAAATGAAAGGGGCTAAAGCTATCAGTATAGTTGTTTGGTAGTAATATAGTTAAGCTAGAGTTGTTTGGTTAATTACTAAAACTAATGTTATTCTAAAGATGGAAAAAATTCCTATGAGGTCAAAGTTTGATGAGAGATAAGATTGTTTCACAAAAAACCCTTGGTGCAAGATAAGTTAGGTGCCATGGATAACAAGTTAACAAATAGGAGGTACAGCACCTACAAGTCAGATTTGCTCCCCCAACTAGGCTGGTGATGTTGTATTCATAATGATTGGTTAAGTGCCACTATAA
>NW_007378796.1:0-46397 GCF_000475195.1 Diaphorina citri
AACTTATTTATCCCTTTATCTGATGGTTAAGTAGGCATTTGGAATATTTAGGGAAGTTATTTATTTTGTAAGTAGGTATATCTACAGATCCTACTCGATTTCATGTCCATCATCACTTTTATCGCCTTTGATAATCAGGAACTAAAACTACTCAATATGTGTGTCACCTATGAGGGGTTTGTGCAGGGATCAAATTTCTCAATTCCTGATCAAGATAACTTTCATCCAGCTTGTAAAATGTGTATTAGAGCCGTTTTAATTGTATTCCTTCCGAATGATAAATGTAGATTATGGCTATTTAATGGAGTAGGTTGTTATGCTTATGTTATCATATGCTCCCCTTGTTGGTCCAGTTTCTAAAATATGATTTTTATGCTACCCCTCCAAGCTAACTATAGAATTTGACAGAAAAGAATCAACTATTTTTTATATTTACATTTACATATCCATCACTACCGTTTTTTTTATTCCTTTCATGAACAAAATGCTTTCCATCATTATATCATTAGGTATCATTTAAGGGCGGGAATCGAACTCGCCGCCTAGCGCTTACAAGGCAGACGCACTACCAACTAAGCTAACTAGGCTGGCAATCCACAGTTAAATCTAGAATTGAAGCCAACTCCGACTTCGTAAAAGACGGGTAGTACCTACCTAAACTCAAACATTGAGCCTAGAAATATTTTGGATTAGACTTTTTTGTTGAACTTTGTTAAAATACTTCATGGGACACAGCTCATCTGTGTTATAATTTTTATCATCTAATGATAAAGCTTGGGTTAGGTGTTAGAGAACGTCTTCGACGTTTTGGGCTTCAAGAGTAGGATAACAATGTTGTCTTTCTCTTCCAGAGGTCAGGCCTACTTCCACGACAATTATTTTGCCATGTTCGTGGCCAAACTAAGCGGTTCTATCTAATGATGGACCTCGGGTTAGGTGTTAGAGAACGTCTCCGACGTTTTGGGCTTCAGGAGCAGGATAACAATGTTGTCTTTCTCTTCCAGAGGTCAGGCCTACTTCCACGACAATTATTTTGCCATGTTCGTGGCCAAACTAAGCGGTTTAACGTCCTTGCTCGATTGGGTACCTATCGCTGTATCGCACAAGGTTTGCACGCCGGAGGTACTGGGTTTCCGTGGCCAAACTAAGCGGTTTGGTCGTTATTCTGGCCGTGCCTTCTATTCTGAAAGTCCTCATAATGACAGGCAAGTCAGCCGAACCTGTAACGGCGTTCAAGAGATACCTGGACACCATCCTACACATGCTGCAATGGTACAACGGCAATATGGTCGATACGAAATCTAGGTATGACCTCTAAATCAGTAAACCAGTTAGGTGTAACCTAAAGCACGGTTAACGTATTCGTTAGTGGAGATGACAAAACTTCAACCCCTTTCAATGTGGATACTAGTGGAGATGACAAAACTCCAACTCCTTTCAATGGTATTAGTGGAGATGCCAAAATTCCAACTACTACAATGAATATTAGTGGAGATAACAAAACTCCAACTCCTTTCATTTTCTCTCGTCCTTTTATTACCACTGCCTCTCCGTCTTCATAATCATACATACAGCGCGATCTATTAGTGAAAGGAGTGACTACTTCAACACTTCAAGAACTCATTTGGAGTACAAGAAAATATTGAAATTGCATACTCGGTATTTCCAGGCGTATTTTGAACATAGGTACGAAAGAAGAAACAAGTAGGTACCTAGGTACCCGTACCTAGCTACTTTAGTAAAGTGGACCTACCAGCTAAAAAGAAGTAGGGTACCTACCTACAATCGTATTTTTCAAACTATGTAGGTACCTAGGTACAATAATCTACTAGGTATTATGCAGAGTGAGATCTTTTTGGTCATACCTACCTAATAATATAATTGGAATTTTTACAGTACCTATAAAATTACTTACTAAGATGCCTATACGATTAATATCTACATCTACCTACTTACTGTTGAGTCAAACAATAATACCACCTATAAAGTATAAACAATAAAATAAATAAGATTAGACACTTGGGGTACCTACCTAATGTAGCTACTCACCTACCCTAACCATTTTTATGGTCATTAGAGGTACAAAGGGAGTCGGTCATGGCAGGTACCTATGAGAGTTATCATGTGGAAGGTCGTGGTACTAACGTCTACCTGAAGAGATGACCAGCTTTCACTTTTAGTTCCTTGGTCTACCAGTCTTACTATCAGTCTACCAGCATATTTCGTGTGTGTCGGTATTAGATTCTTGTAAATAAGTTTTTTCAAGAGGCTACGTGACTAAAAAGTGTAGGCCTAAGTGGATTTTTTTTTTAAATCAAATTGGATCTTTTTTTAGCTTTCAGCCGACTTTATAAATAAGCTGTAGATACCTACACGTGCCTAGAATCCTAGAAATTTAATGAAATAAATTCATTAACCTACAATAAAACTTTCGTGTTGAAATATTTAAAAATGCCTGCCTGATAAATAAAATCAAATGTGTTAATTTAGTACCTAAATATTTTATAATTAGAGCTACATGACCACATAAATAGGGTTAGGTAGGTAGGTAGGTACCTTTTTATCCTGGTGTTTAATTTTGGTTTTATTATTGGATAACCAACAGGAGTTGCGGGCGGTTATATTCCTACTTTCCTATAGAATGCTCAACCCTTCCTAGAATCGAACCCCGGACCTTTGGATTAACCACGTCGTTTGCTGCCAAGGTAAAGTATGCCTACAATGGTGAAGAGAGAGAGAGAGAGAGAGAGAGAGAGAGAGAGAGAGAGAGAGAGAGAGAGAGAGAGAGAGAGAGAGAGAGAGACGACTAATGGGGGAAAAAATCAGTCTTGCCAGTTCAGAACTTGGGACCTCTCAAGTTCAATCTTTATCTCCCCTCCAACTTTACAATGAACAGAATTACATCTACATATTCTAGTTAAGAGTGACTTTAAAGAGTAGGTAGTAGGTAGTAGGTGCCTATACCTACCTAGACATAGGTAATGTAGGTAACCAGGTAACAGGCAGAAAAATAATGAACATTAATGTTTGTGTGATTAAATTTGATCTTCGCTCATACCTAATTATCTTGGACTAATAGCTGGCTCTGATGGGGAAAAAAATCATTTAGTCTTACCTACATCTACATAATTATTCTAGTTAAGAGTGACTTTAAAGAGTAGGGAGTAGGTACCAAATTGGTACCTACCTACTACCTTAGACATAATGTAGGTCACCAGGTAGAAGGTAACAGGCAGAAAAATAATGAACATTAATGTTTGTGTGATTAAATTTGATCTTCGCTCATACCTAATTATCTTCGACTAATGGGGGAAAAAATCAGTCTTGCCAGTTCAGAACTTGGGACCTCTCAAGTTCAATCTTTATCTCCCCTCCAACTTTACAATGAACAGAATTCTTAATATTCTACTTAAGAGTGACTTTAAAGAGTAGGTAGTGGGTACCTACCTACCTAAACATAATGTAGGTAACCAGGTAGAAGGTAACAGGCAGAAAAATAATGAACATTAATGTTTGTGTGATTAAATTATTTGATCTTCGCTCATATTAGGTACCTAATTATCTTGGACTAATGGGGAAAAAATCATTCAGTCTTGCCAGTTCAGAACTTGGGACCTCTCAAGTTCAATCTTTATCTCCCCTCCAACTTTACAATGAACAGAATTCTTATACTCAAGGTTACAGAGAATAGCTATTTAATGAACATAAATAGGTACCTGTTTATGTATTATCTATGTCGGTATTTTATTTATACAAGGTGGACTGTGAGTCCCGCAGATGAAGAAGGGGGAAATAAGCAGATTTCCAAGTAGGTATTGCCCAGTTCGGTATACCTATGGCTATCAGGTACTATGTCCAACAAGAATGAATAATAAATAGGATTTTCTTGAGCAAATATGGCTATTTACTATTCAGTTAAGTGGATTCACACATGTACCTACCCAAGATACAAATAATACCTATGTACATTGTACAAGAGATGAGTTATACGAGTTATGGACTTATGGCTACTGAAGAATTTCCTGTTCTTCTCTTTTCCTCAGAATGCAGACAAAGAGTTACCGTATTCATTAGTGGAGTTGTCAAAACTCCAACTGCCTTTTAATGAATATTAGTGGAGATGACAAAACTCCAATGTTATTTCAATGAATATTAGTGGAGATGACAAAAGTTATACTCCTTTGATCTTTTGGCAGTACCAACATTTATACCAATCCTTAAAAATCTCTGCTCCGTTCTTCCAGATCTGATGGCATACGTGATCTACTGATTGAAAAGAGAACTTGCTCAGTCCTATAGTCTGGCGATATCTTCTCATACATGCTCAATAGAATGAGAAGAGTCTACCTGATCGCCGATTTAGGACCGTGGTCCAGTCAATGTCACGAGAATACTTCGTGATCTAGGACCATCATGCTGAGATTAAATAAGATATTTGGAGAAACCAGTCTGGTGTTATGAAATATCCTATTCACCAGTCTTTGGTTGTGCCAGTCTGATACCAGCTTACAAGCGCAGCGTATGTAGAAGAATATGTGTAGGGGTGAAGAATATGTGAAGAACATTTGGTTAAATTTGTTGCGTTCGACGATTGCTGGCAGAAATTCAACATCTTCACTGGAATCTAAAATCATAAGGTAAAAAGAAAAACGTAATTAATTACAATTTATTATCTAAGGTAGACATCACCTAAGATTGACTGGTAACTTTCAAGACTTGGCTTTAGTATTCACCTTATAATAAGGTTATAGTCTTACCAGTTCAGAACTTGGGACGGGACCTCTCAAGTTCAATCTTTATCTCCCCTCCAACTTTACAATGAACAGAATTCTTACACTCAAGGTTACAGAGAATACCTATTTCAAAATGAACATAAATAGGTACCTGTTTATGTATTATCTATGTCGGTATTTTATTTATACAAGGTGGACTGTTCCCGCAGAAGAAGGGGGAAATAAGCAGATTTCCAAGTAGGTATTGCCCAGTTCGGTATACCTATGGCTATTAGGTACTACGTCCAACAACAATGAATAATAAATAGCATGTTCTTAAGCAAATATGGCTATTTACTATTCAGTTAAGTGGATTCACACATGTACCTACCCAAGATACAAATATGTACATTGTACATTGTACAAGTGAAGAAGGGGGAAATAAGCAGATTTCCAAGTAGGTATTGCCCAGTTCGGTATACCTATGGCTATCAGGTACTATGTCCAACAAGAATGAATAATAAATAGGATTTTCTTGAGCAAATATGGCTATTTACTATTCAGTTAAGTGGATTCACACATGTACCTACCCAAGATACAAATATGTACATTGTACATTGTACAAGATATGAGTTATACGAGTTATGGACTTATGGCTACTGAAGAATTTCCTGTTCTTCTCTTTTCCTCAGAATGCAGACAAAGAGTTACCGTATTCATTAGTGGAGTTGTCAAAACTCCAACTGCCTTTTAATGAATATTAGTGGAGATGACAAAACTCCAATGTTATTTCAATGAATATTAGTGGAGATGACAAAAGTTAAAGTCACTTCAAATAGAACAAACAAAGATTCATTTGTATGCCAAGGTCCAAGGTTGCTGGAAACAAACAGGAAATTTGTTGACTGTCAACAAAAAGAAAATATGAGTGAATGTTCACTGAACTAAACCTTTTGGGTGAGCTACCACTGACTTGTGACCTGAAAATAGAGATTCCACATTGTTCAATAAATTCAAAATGTTGAGAACAAAGAATCAGGAAATTACGTATCTCAGGGACCTTATCTGTGAGGCTGTATAGCTTATCATTTTGTGACTAATCAGTAGACACAGATATTTATTTCCCAGCTAGGCACTTATTGAACAAAGAATGTAGGACATCTATCAGCAAGGGGGTCAATTAGCTATCTATTAAATCTGATTAAAATATGTCACCTCTGAAAATAGAGATTCCACATTGTTCAATAAATTCAAAATGTTGAGAACAAAGAATCAGGAAATTAGGTGTCTCAGGGACCTTATCTGTGAGGCTGTATAGCTTATCATTTTGTGACTAATCAGTAGACACAGATATTTATTTCCCAAATAGGCACTTATTGAACAAAGAATGTAGGACATCTATCAGCAAGGGGGTCAATTAGCTATCTATTAAATCTGATTAAAATATGTCACCTTAAAAACGATAGTCCATTTTTAGAGATACATTTACCTGCCTACTTACTTGGGTATTTTTCAAAGCATGGTCATGTTGCAATCAGTGGGATTGGGATCTTTGTTCAAAACTCAGAGTTGGCTATAAAAAAAAAAAAAAATCACAGTTTTGTGCTCTGAACTTACAGCCCATCATTGTCTTCTTTTCTTTCAGATTAAGATGCTTGTAACCAATTTGGTGCCAGGAATCCTTCTGCAATCATTTTATGTCAAACTGATCTTGGTGATCATATTACTAGCTGCTGTGATATACTACTTCTACAAGAGATTTTTTGTCAAAGGTAAGAGCACCAAACGTAAAGTTCAAAATGGAACAACCAACTTCAAGTATGTATAGAAATGATAACAAATTTTTGAAAGGGTCCCATCCATGAGATAGGAATACAATCAGAATTGAGCCAGAGCTTGAATAAGAATGTAGTAGTTTCCTATATCTATATGTTCTTATCTATTCTATTATCATAGCCACCAAAATAAATAAATACCACCTATTAATTTACATTTACTTTTTTTTTCTTTTTTTCAAGTTAAGCAAGGTCTTTTTACTGAATTGTTTCTGATACATGTATTATTCTTTAACTTTAACTCATCAAATACACAAGACCTTGTTTAGACTGCTGGGGTAAAGGGACTTTTCAGTACTATCTGGGCAGGACAAACAAGGTATATTCTATTCTATTGTATGTTTCAGAAGCTTCCATTGTCAAAGAGGCACCACCGACTAGAACTAGGAAGAGAGACAAAGTCATGCAATATGGCCAAAGAGTGCTGAGGAAGGTATGTTTATGCACTTTCACAAATGTATAGGGAGGAAGAGTTAACGTATTCGTTAGTGGAGATGACAAAACTACAACTCCTTATTTCAGTGATATTAGTGAAGATGACAAAACTCCAACTCCTTTCAATGGCATTAGTGGAGATGCCAAAACTCCAACTCCTTTCAATATGGCATTTTATTATTATGTTAAGGCGGTCTCTTCCTGATCCCTGATGTGCCGCGTCCATTTAAGTTTAGGACTATTGCACTGCAAAGTTCAATGGCATTAGTGGAGATGCCAAAATTCCAACTACTACAATGAATATTAGTGGAGATAACAAAACTCCAACTCCTTTCATTTTCTCTCGTCCTTTCTAAATTAGTAAACCAGTTAGGTGTAAGAGGAAGAATTAACGTATTCGTTAGTGGAGATGACAAAACTACAATTCCTTATTTCAGTGATATTAGTGGAAATGACAAAACTTCAACTCCTTTCAATGGATACTATTAAGTGGAGATTACCGAACTCCAACTCCTTTCAATGGTATTTGTGGAGATGCCAAAATTCCAACTACTACAATGAATATTAGTGGAGATAACAAAACTCCAACTCCTTTCATTTTCTCTCGTCCTTTCCAGTCTTCACAAATCAATGATGGAGGTGCGCGGCAAACACTGTGCAGCCAGTAAGTCAGCAGAGTCTAGTCAGTTCGGTCCAATCAGTCAGCAAGACATGGCGCTGACGCAATTCGGGTTCATGGGATTCGCGCTGATTCAGGCCGAGTATTTGGGCATCCAGGGGACGGAAGAAGACGTGGAGGGATTTCTGCATGTGTGGAGAACCGTGGGACATTTCATGGGCATCAAAGACAGGTATGGGAATAGGAGAAAAGTCAGGGGAGGATAGAATAATGTATTAATAACAATAATAGTGCTTATTTATACTGCTCTTATATAGGACTGAAAAGTCCCTTTACTCCAGCAGTAGGCTACTACTATTACTGTGGTCAAATTCTATACTTCGGCTGGCATTGAACCCACGCACTCCTGTTTAGACGGATTCAGATTCAGACTGAACTCCTGGTGGGTCATGTGTGTTGACTATGTGTGGACACACCTTTTGATGGAAGAGGTGCTTTTTATTGTGATCTAAAGCAGGTAGAGGATAAAGCCAACATCTCTGCACTATTTCATTCAGGCAAAAGAGGTACCTTTTCTGTGGTGATTTTCTTCTAGTTCTTTTTTACAAAGGGGTATCCCATCCTTTGACAAGAATAAGGCAGAGAAGAGAAGAAGAAGGGAGAGGAGAGAGGAAGAGGGAGTTCCAGAGGAATGAAATACATATTTGATTAACAATATTTTTATAATTTACTTCTTCTGATACTGAATGCTAACCCTATAAAAATAGGAAAAGATTGGGAAGAAGAAGACTTCTGGCACTGTAAGACAACATAATTATTTTGGTTGTTTTTCTTTCCAGATTCAAGAGCCCCCTATGGAATATCTTCATGAAGAATTTGGAGCAGTACGGAGTCGAATGCCACAAGATGCTCTGTGCCTCCTACGTGGTATAAGGTAAGACAGAATGAAGATAGACTCTAAGGTAAAAACATACCTAAAGGAGATTTAGCAAGAAAAAAAAAAATCTCTCACTGTCCGAATACAAAAATGAAGAAAAATATTTATGTACCTGCACAAGGCAACTACCTGGGTACTACTTAGTCAAATTTTTCAAAATGACTTCGCCGATTTTTCAATTAAAATAATTTTTTTTTTAACTAATTATTATTGTTTCTTTTTCCAGAATATTTGGTAACATTGACGCTCCAATTTTCTCCAAAATCTTCAAACACACCAGTGCAATAAATGTGAATGCTGGGGATTATCTCTTCAAAATTGGTAAGTAGCCAGATTAATTATCTTGGAAGATAGGCTGCCTTTTAAGCGTTAGGTCGCGGGTTCGATTTCCACTGGGGGCGAACTTTATCCTACAGATAAGGTTTGTTCTCGGAACGGCTGGCCTTTAAGACGATAAGACCTTAGCAGTTACAGTTCCCTCTACCAGACTTTTTTTTAAAAAAAAAAAAAAAAACATAGGGTTCGCTCTCGGAACGGCTGGCTTTTAAACTTCTTCATCGTACAAAGTGGAGCTGTGAACATTTTCCTGGCCACCTCCACGGGTGCCAACTTATCCCTCAGGGTTGTAGAACCTGGAGATAGCGTTACCTCACTACTTAGCTTCCTTGAAGTGTGGAAGATAGCGTTAGGTCGCGGGTTCGATTTCCACCGGGGGCGAACTTTATCCTACAGATAAGGTTCGGTCTCGGAACAGCTGGCCTATTCTGCCCTCCTCTCTTCGATTTCGGGACGATAAGACCTCCGTTGTTCTTAAACAGATAAAGTTTGTTCTCGGAACGGCTGACTTTCTCCTATCCTGTCTAGTCCTCCTCTCTTCAATTTCGTTACTATAAGACCTTCGTTGTTACAGCCTTCTATCAAACCTCTTATAGAAGAAAATTAAGTAAAATATAGCTGTCATATTCTCTTTCAGGTGAATTGGATGAGAATTTCTTCATCGTACAAAGTGGGGCTGTGAACATTTTTCTGGCCACCTCCACGGGTGCCAACTTATCCCTCAGGGTTGTAGAACCTGGAGATAGCGTTACCTCACTACTTAGCTTCCTTGAAGTGTTGACTGTAAGTATTTGTTTACTTGAAATACCTACTTTTTACTTTCCTTATCCTATATTTTTAGATTAGGATAATGGCCTAATAACCAATTCCTTTTTCCTTTGTAAACAACAACATTAAACTGCTAGTGTAGGATGAAAAGTCCCTTTCTTTCTCGAAGTAATTACCTACAAACCAAAGGGTGATTAAGGACATTTATTAGGTACTTAGGTACGTAAGTAAAATACATTAAAGTGGGAGGGAGTCTTTTTTTACGAAATTCCTATGTGTGGAATTCAACATTGCACAAGTCAGACCGAAATGTCTGGAGGTTGATGCTTCGAGTCCAAGACAATTTCTTATTTTCTTCCTGGTTTCTTTAAGTGGCAGTGTTATCATGAAGAACCTCTTCCACTCAACCACTGTATTGATTGGGGGACGACATTGTGACAAACATTGAAATAGTCCATAAAATATGTTTCAGGATGAACCAAAAGAGTACCAAAAGTTATACTTATACTCCTTTGATCTTTTGGCAGTACCAACATTTATACCAATCCTTGAAAATCTCTGCTCCGTTCTTCCAGATCTGATGGCATACGTGATCTACTGATTGAAAAGATAACTTGCTCAGTCCTATAGTCTGGCGATATCTTCTCATACATGCTCAATAGAATGAGAAGAGTCTACCTGATCGCCGAGTTAGGACCGTGGTCCAGTCAATGTCACGAGAATACTTCGTGATCTAGGACCATCATGCTGAGATTAAATAATATATTTGGAGAAACCAGTCTGGTGTTATGAAATATCCTATTCACCAGTCTTTGGTTGTGCCAGTCTGATACCAGCTTACTCATGCTGAGATTAAATAAGATATTTGGAGAAACCAGTCTGGTGTTATGAAATATCCTATTCACCAGTCTTTGGTTGTGCCAGTCTGATACCAGCTTACCAGCGCAGCGTATGTAGAAAGTGACTTCTAGTGATGAAGAATATGTGAAGAATCTTTTGGCTAAATTTGTTGTGCTCGACGATTGCTGGCAGAAATTCAACCATCTTCATTGGAATCTAAATCATAAGGTAAAACAAAAATCGTAGTTAATTAATTTTATTTATCTGAGGTAGACATCACCTAAGATTGGTAACTTTCAAGACTTTTGGCTTTATTATCTATTTACCTAACAGGGTTGATTATTGTCCCCTGTGGGTTGATGAAAATTGATGCTATGACCTTTGTTCTTGGTCAAATTACCCAAAAAGAATTTGAGGAATTTTTCATCAACGTTTTGATTTTCTTAGGGATAAAGTCAATTTCTTCGGACTAAGCCTTAGAGAATATAGAAACTGAGGAACCATAATCTTGTGAAGAATTTTGGATTTTGACCTAAAGCACGGTTTCATTGTTTCAGACATGGGAATCCAAGACAGCATAGATGGTAAAGAACTGGCAAGGCGAATTCTAGAAGAAAGCACAGCTGAACCTTTGGATACGACACAGTGCAAAGAATTCCCTCCTTGGTTTGACGAGAAGAAATTCAAAAGGTAAAACTTGATTTTTACTACCCTTGAAAACTGGGATCACCGTCAGGTGGTAAAAAAAAATATGATCCCATGTCATAGATCCATAGAATAATATAGAACTTCTACATCTATGTCCCATGCACGCGGTTAATAACGACTAGCGCTTTGAATTCCTCAAGCGGAGAAATCATGAACTTGCTGTCATCTTCTCTCCAAACGAAGAACAAAATCTGTTATCTCTTCTTTCAGTTCTCTAGTGGGAAATTTTCAGTCGAGGGAAAAATCCCACAAAGCACTTGAACAAAATCCCCTCTTTGTTTATCTATTTTTTTTCTCTTTTTTATCACTTGTGTGTTTTTTGAAAACTTCAGATTTCAGAAAATTTTCAGACAAAAGAAAATTTCCTTAATTTTTCTTTTTCTTCAGTGATCTTTTCATTTTACGTTTTTGTGAAATCTTCAGGTAAATTGTCCAAAAACTTGATCAAGTTTGCTTACAACGTTTGTGCAATTTGTTGAAAGTTATGTTCTTGACAATAATCAAAGTCTTCTAGCTCCTACCCTGACCACAAAATGTCTAACCTTTTGAAGGGCCCATCACTTGGAGCTATGTGGTGGGACTCTTTGAAAAAGTTCACCAAAAGACACATCCCCTTCGTAGGAGAGACAATAGACCCGGAGAAAATGGAACCCGAGAGTACCAAAATACAAAGGGTAAGTCACTTCAAATAGAACAAAGATCCATTTGTATGCCAAGGTCCAAGGTTGCTGGAAACAAACAGGAAATTTGTTGACTCTGTCAACAAAAAGAGAATATTATGAGTGAATGTTCACTGAACTAAACCTTTTGGGTGAGCTACCACTGACTTGTGAGCTGAACAGGGCCGGATTAGCCCCCCGCGGGGCCCGGGGCAGTTTCAAAGGCGCGGGGCCCCCAGAACCTACCCCCCTCCCTACTAGAAAACACTTCTATACCTACCTGAACAAACCAAGTATTTCGTATTTCAGTGCCCTTTTTATTTCGTAGCAATGAAACGACTACCTCATTAGCTTCGAGTTGTCTGTGTCATAGCATGCCCATTCCGTAATTTGTCCCTCATCAGATGCCCATGAAGTATGTATTATATGTTCTCTTCCCGCCTGGGAATATTTTTTTGTCGACTCTGGGAATCAAACCCCTGTCTAGAGACAACAGACTGCATATCTGCTTCAAAAAAGTGACCAAAATGAGATTTTTTTTATGGTCCAAATTATTTATTTGTCAATAGTTATCATTTTCCCCTATTGATTTTAAGTTTCATTTTGTTTTACCAAGTGTTGTGTATATCCTTTAAAGTTACCTGACTTTTCAATATTGGTCATATATTTGTTTCAGAATTACCTCTGTCTACAAGAGAAAGTGCCTTTAGTGTGGGTAGTACAAATAGTAGACAGGTCAGAGTTGTTGATCCATCCGATGAAGACGAATCAACGGTAAATATCTCAATATCTTTACTGAAAAAATTAAAGCAACAATCATGAATTTATTTGCCATCAAGTCAAGTTCAAAGTTTTCCAATAATATTGTAGGTATTCGCGTTCGGGAAAGCCACACTACTATGACTCCCCATGAGCTCACGTGACTTGTCGTGATGGTAGTGTGTTTCTACCTTAAGTGGACCCCCCATTCCAAGCTCAGAAAGAAAACTTCCAGTCGGGAATTGAATCTAAAACTTTCGTTGAGGACGGCAATCGCCACTTTTAAGTGTCTCTTGGACACCGTTTAGTCCGCGAAACACTAGATTAAAAACCACTAAATGGTAAAGGAAGAACATTCTATTCTGTATTTTCAGGATCATCTACCTCGATCTCCTAGTGAACAAGAGTTGATTCAGAAATCAATAGGGGAAAATGATAACTGTTGACAAATAAATAATTTTGGACCATATAAAAAAAATCTCATTTTGGTCACTTTTTTTGAAGCTGACATGCAGTCTGTTGTCTCTAGACAGGGGTTTGATTCCCAGAGTCGACAAAAATTATTCCCAGGCGGGAAGAGAACACAATACATACTTCATGGGCATCTGATGAGGGACAAATTACGGAATGGGCATGCTATGACACAGACAACTCGAAGCTAATGAGGTAGTCATTGCTACGAAATAAAAAGGGCACTGAAATACGAAATACTTGGTTTGTTTACCTTCTGCTGGGAGTCCGGCAAGACCATCACAGTGGCGGTCCAAGTTGTGCAAACTCTCCACCAGGGGCGCCTCGGATCCAATCTCCTCATTAGACCCCACTGGCATTGTCACCCGTACAACCTGTTGGGTGGAAGAGAATGCCTTAGGTAATAATCCCGGCCCTTAGTTAGAATTTTGCTTAGACTAAACTACCTATTGATTTTTTTTCCCCCTTCTATTACCAATATGTACAGGGAACCTATACAAGATAATGATAAAGTATTGTTGTTTTTACTTTCCTTATGCTATAGGAAGGATGGCAGAATAAAGAAAGGATAATATCTATGTGTCTTTTTTTGTGCCATACACCGGGGTGATGGTCCCTAGCCATGTTTAGCTGGCTCGTTCTGAACCACAGTCAACCATCGTGAGGACTTGTACTTGTTCTTTAAAAGCAGAAAGAACCCTTTGAAAACTGCCAGCTACCTAAGTTCCCTAGCTAGACAAGAAAGATTACTTTGAAAACTAATAGTAACAAACCTCCTCTGAAGGATAATCCCGGATTTCATGCTCGTATATCGTACTGGGTGGCTTCTTTCCGAACTTGTAGAAATCGTTCTCGATGGTTTTCCGATACGATTCCTTCACGTTATCGTCCAGGAATATGCTACTGAATCCCGACTTGTGTTTGGGCGGGGAAATGTCCAACCCTCCCGCCCCCGCTAACCCAGCCGGTCGCACGACGGTGGAGATTTTCTTCTTGTTGCTCTGAAAAACGAAACATGAAATATTCAGAAAAAGATGTTAGTTTGTTTTTAATTATAATATAATGTTTGTTAATTTTATTTTTTCAAGCCTTGACTTGCTACTACTTAAATCTTGTCCATCCAGAAAAGAGCAGTCTGGATCGCCGTCTCATTAGCATGCAAAAGATCTAGCTCCATGCAGGGTTTCTCGAAAGACATATTTATATGAACACAAAGTAGGCACTTATAAATAAATAGGGAATTGAGAGTTTGAGTTGACTCACCGTATTGACTAGTTCAGAACTCAGTGACAGATGCTGATGAAGAGCGATGAAAAAGACTCGCTGTATCCGAGTCTCTTTATTAGGGCTTTGGAATCTTTGGATACCCAAATAAAATAAGATGGTAAGGGGATGGATACTTCAGAACTTTTCACTCAATAAAAAGAACACCACGAGAATACCTACTTAATAAGCATCAAGTACAAACCACTTTGAAGATAAGTATACTTTGGTACCTGAGATGCACAATAATTGCACAATACACATGTTATCGCCTTCCCAAGTAGGTATTACTTGAGTGTTCGATATAATAACCTATTCAAGTAGGTATTCAATTTTCAAGTGCGCTATAAGCTATAATGTTTATCTTCATTTTATTATTTTCCTAACATTTGGTTCTTTTCTTGGGGTTTAGCTGATTTTTATGCCTTTTTGACGCGAATGATGTCCAAGATATGCTATTAAGGACCTGGTTACCTACATTGTAAGAAAGTACATACCTCCATAGGTACCTACTTATTCAGATACAAGCCGGGCAAGGGATTAATGAAAATTAAAAAAATGAATTCACAACTAAAATAATGGGATAAAAAAACTCTCTCCTCTCTGTCGATATTTCGGAATTAGTTGGGTTCAGTTTTGGATCCTTTTGAATTCAAAGATCGAATAATTAGAAGAGTTGGTCTAATTGTGATTATATCTACTGATTATGATTATACCTACCTATACGTTAGTTATTTTTTAAATTAAATAAATCATTGAAATATGAATATATGAGGGGGGAAAATGGTTGGTTTTTCGTTCGGTTGGTTAAGGTCGGGCTTTAAGGACCACACATGGCAGGGGCTTTTTATTCCTAATTGATTCCTGTACAGTTTTTCATATTTTAGTAGTAATAGTTTTGCCATGAACCCCGAGCAATCAGGGTAGGAGCTTTCAAAGTACTAGTTAACCTCTGGATACTATTGTGTTAAGAAATGTAGTTTTGGCATCTCCACCAATATTGTGTTGAGAAATAATGTAGTTTTGACATCTCCACCAATTCAATGTGTATCATTTTCTTTCTTGATGTGCTCTTTTCCTGATTCTTTTCCTCTTGCAACTTAGCCCCCAATTCCAAGTTTGATACCAAAAGTACAAAGATTGTCAAACTGTTCACACTTTTTCATTCATTCATAATGCCTCTTCTTTTTATGGATCTCTTTTCAAGAATGTTATTTTATCTGCTTCGGGAGCTCATAAAACTGTCACATTTTCTTATCACTGCAGGAGAATCAAAATTGAGCCGTGATTAAAGTTGGCAGGTACCCGTTTAGCATAGTTGAAATTCCTCTACACCTTTAACAGCCTTAACTAATTTGTGAGCCACTCTCAAGTGAAAAAGAAAAATGTGTTCAGATTAAAAAACTGTTGGACACTCTCTTTATTAAACATACAAACAATTAATTATTAATTTATGTTATTTATGTACGAGCAATCAGGGTAGGAACTTTCAAAGTACTAGTTAACCTCTGGATACTATTGTGTTAAGAAATGTAGTTTTGGCATCTCCGCCAATATTGTCTTGAGAAATAATGTAGTTTTGACATCTCCACCAATTCAATGTGTATCATTTTCTTTCTTGATGTGCTCTTTTCCTGATTCTTTTCCTCTCTATGTACTTTTATAAATTTTCGTCCTTTTTCTCTCTTCCTCTTTTTTTAAAAAATTATCTCTCTTTATTCCTCTTCTTTGTCTTGATACAATTTTCTTCTTACAAAGAAAAAAAAAAAAATAAAATTCTCACTAGGATCACCCTAAAAGTCAAAAGTAAATGATAGATTCAGTTTCCCAAAATCAGTCTTCCTACAAATTTTACATACCTAATACATAGGTAATAATTACTGACCCAATACACCCCCTCTTGCAGATTATTATGGCCTATAACCTATAAGTCACTATTGCATCAAACCCCTCAATTTTCAATGTGCTTAGAAAAGAGAAATATTTTGATGCCAAAAGATGCATTCTGTGATTACTGTTGGCCGGGACCTCAACCTGAGTTTACACTTAGATTAAGCTAACCAATCTGATTGGTTGATTTTGAACTTTTAATGGAAATTCAGCCAATCAGCAATCAGTTTTTAGTTAAACTAAGTTTACAACCAGATTGTGGCTCGGCTCATAAGCAAAATTGAAAGAATAGCTCAAAAGAAAGATAGAGAAAGGGAAAATAACTTATTATACACTTCACCGGGTAGGGGTGAGAATGATGGAAGAAGTAAGACTTTAACCACACTCGTGAAACCCTGTATGGAGCGTATGAGTAATTTTTCAGTACCTAACATCAATCTGTCGAAACAAAAAGTATAACCTACATCTTGATGTTATTCTTTTCATAGATTTAATGAGAAATTCAATATGTTCGTAATACCGTAGTTATGATTCTGTCTTTGGAACTTTTGATCCCGAAAACGAATTTTCTTTGAAGAATAGATCTTGGTTTTATTATTAATCTTTTTGGTGCTCGATCGTGTATATCGACTGTCTATGGTTGAGGTAAATGGCACCTACCTACTAATAATAGTGATTCCAGTCCAGACATTGTTATTTTGTGAAATAAGGAGAGAAGAAACATGAATGGGTAATATCTATACAGTTTTTCCTCCCTTTTGTGGGGAAATTCAATATTATTTTAGGTCCAAATTTGAGCCGTCTGGGTCTGAATTATGAATTGAGATAGGTACATCTTTCGAAATTGTTCGAAATCTATGAAGGAGAAACGTTGTATCCAGTCTGACAACTAAAATGATTGTCAGAACTTTGAAGGTTGTGGGTTGTGGATCTGTAATTTTATGAGTCTCACATTTCACCCATTGAAAAGTGGCCTTCAAAACTGCTAGCAAATTCTACCTCAACGTCCAATAAGTTTATTAAACTCTTTGATATTTTTCCACCTTTCATAACAATAAAAAGGACTACAAGTCGAGGCAGAAAACCATTGAAAATCGTAAAGTTGAAATCAGGGCGAAGTAACAACTGAGGCATTTTCTGCAACTTAGCCCCCAATTCTAAGTTTGATGCCAAAAGGTCAAAGATTGTCAAACTGTTCACACTTTTTCATTCATTTATAATTCCTCTTCTTTTTATAATATTCTCTTTTCAAGAATGTTATTTTATCTGCTTCGGGAGCTCATAAAACTGTCACATTTTATTATCACTGCAGGAGAATCAAAATATTTCCTCTGAGGCTTTTCTTGATCATTTTGGTCAATGAAGTCTAGGGTCCCTCAATCCCAATGTTATTTATTTTTATTATAATGTATTTCTGGTGCATAATGAGAAATTATTATGTTGATATAATAATATTTTAACAATGCAGTTTGTTGACATTAGGTATCATTTTTTGCAGGTTTAAAAATGCAGGTTGAACATGACTATTGTTATCTAATACCTATTATGATTTAGTGTTGTGATCTACAGGTTTTCGTACAGGCTGACTGGCTAGGTAGGATTTAGTTTAGGAAGCTATAGGATTGTTCACCTGAGAAAAAAGGATACTTTGGACATTGTTCTCCTTCCCAGTTCTCACAGCCCACATCAATGGGGAATAAGGTCAATAAAGGGATTGTACCTTTATCTGAATCATATCTACGAGTATTTCTACAGCAAAATTATCAACAGAGAGAGAGAGAGAGAGAGAGAGAGAGACAAAGACAGAGAGAGAGAGAGAGAGAGAGAGAGAGAGAGAGAGAGAGAGAGAGAGAGAGAGAGATATATTCTACAGGTTGTCGTCCTGAGAATTCACAGTGGACAGTTCTGGCTGGCTAGGTAGGATTTAGTTTAGGAAGCTATAGGATTGTTCACCTGAGAAAAAAGGATACTTTGGGGACATTGTTCTCCTTCCCAGTTCTCACAGCCCACATCAATAGGGAATAAGGTCAACAAAGGGATTGTACCTTCATCTGAATCATATCTACGAGTATTTCTACACCAAAATTATCAACAGAGAGAGAGAGAGCGAAAGAGAGAGAGAGAGGGAGGGAGAGAAAGAGAGAGAGAGAAAGAGAGAGAGAGAGAGAGAGAGGGAGAGAGAGAGAGAGAGAGAGAGAGAGGGAGAGAGAGAGAGAGAAAAGAGATTTTACGAAATAGCTGTACCTATAGGCAGGTATCGTAATAAAAACGTTGAATTTATTGGTGGAGATGCCAAAACTACAAAACCTCAAGATACCATGCATTTTCTCACCACCTGACTAAAGGGGAGGTAAGATACCTAGCTACAACACCTTATTAATTTTACTGGGCAATTGGGCATGCATTACCATTCAAATTTACATCTCTTCAGCAACCCAGTATCTTCAGCTCAAATAGCCAAGGCCTGCAATAATTCCACCTAGCTGACCAATTCCACCGAACTGACCAGTGACCACTGACTGACCAATACGGACCACTAGACCATTGGTCTCTCATCAATAACTCAAATTTCACCCAAGATGCTGTGCAGTGCGAGGTTACTACTTGATGTACGAGTGTTCTGATCTTCCTATTAGTTTGTATCATTTCTAACACGAGAACCTCGATGGACTGTTGGAATAGCTACAACACCTTATTAACTTGACTGGGCAATTGGGCATGCATTAACATTCAAATTTACCTCTCTTCAGCAAACAGTATCTCCAGCTCAAATAGCCAAGGCCTGCAACAATTCCACCTAGCTGACCAATTCCACCTAACTGACCAGTGACCACTGACTGACCAATACGGACCACTAGACCATTGGTCTCTCATCAATAACTCAAATTTCACCCAGGATGCTGTACAGAGCGAGGTTACTACTTGATGTACGAGTTTTCTGATCTTCCTATTAGTTTGTATCATTTCTAACACGAGAACCTCGATGGACTGTTGGATCAGTGGACCTCCCAGGTCGCAATTCCAGTATATTTGTGCAGAAATGAGAAGAATATAACACTCCAGTGTATTACCTCGGGTGATTCACTGCTTACACTTATCTTTAACACGGGTTTGACTTTGTGATTGCTCACTGATTCAACAAAAATCAATTTTCGAAAGGATGGTTTGTGGCCGGGGTATTATTTATTTGTTTTACTTTTTTATTTGTTAAATTCTTTCTGAGGGATTCGCGATGGAGCGTTCTCATTTCTTCCTCCGATAATTTTTGGGAAGAGGGTGAAAAGTTTTCGCGAGCTAGTGGCAATAGCGCGTATTGTGGCCGGGGTATTATTTATATTTGTTTTATTTTTTTATTTGTTAAATTCTTTCTGAGCGATTCGCGATGGAGCGTTCTCATTTCTTCCTCCGATAATTTTTGGGAAGAGGGTGAAAAGTTTTCGCGAGCTAGTGGCAATAGCGCGTTGAATGCACCAGTTAAAGCAACTTTCCACGTGTTGCTGATTTTTCCCGGTTCCAACTAGGCTGGGAGGCGGGTAGCTTATCATCGAATGGAGGGTGAAACCCCTGTCACTAAAAACTTTGGGCAGTTCTATGTATATTAACACTTTAAACCTCTTGAGAAAAACTTTTTTCTTTCGATTAGCTCAGTTAAATTTTTCAATTGATTTCCAAAACAGTCATGACACTGAGAATTTAGAACTCTCTCCCAAACCTCGATTCCTTTAAAACTGGCGGAGAAAACAAAAATCTCCAAATAATTACAATTATTATTCCTGATATTTCAAACTGCAATATACTACTGATGCATTTGAGTAAAGTGCACATCCCGTCAGTTGAACAGGATCGATGCTAGGAAGAAAATAAGGGCCCGAGCCCATTCAATCTCAATGTCCTAACTGCAAATGGTTAACTTAAATTTAACCGAGTGAAAGAAATCTCTCCGTTAAAGAGTGAAATTTAAGGGGGCTCGCTGATTTTGGAAGAACTGTAAGAAACAGGGCCCCATTTCACTAAATCCTTTGTATTCCCCAAGTCCCCACTCCACATTTTTAACTCCACGTGAAGGAGATATTGATAAACGGTACGTTTTTTTTCTGCACTTGGAATCTTTCGTGGACAGCCGCTGACCAATGGACTTTTCAAATGTTTAGTTAACATGCTGGACTATCGAACTTTGAAAAGCACAATAAGTCCTAGTGTAAAATTTCTGGACTTGAAACAGGGTAAAATTTCTATACCTACTTTGAACTTCTGAGCCCGCCCCTGTCAGTTAAATATCTTTGATATTATTAGTTTTTTTTGTTCTTGTTTGTATTGTTCGCTATTTCATTTTGTTTTATTGTTTTTAAAAGTTTTAACTATCTTTAAAAACGCGATGTGTTTCTTGTTTCTTTATGAAATCATCGAGACTTATTGCCTTTCATTTTATAGGAAGACAGGACTCGAAGAAAATCTGAGCTATGTTCTTCTCTCCTCACTTTCCTCTTCTAGCTTTGAAATAGCCCAAAGAGTCTTTAAAGGGTGGGACCTAACTAAATCGAGCTCTCCTCAAGGTTAAATGAAGTAAAAACAGAAAGTGAAAATTAAAGTTACTTTTTCTAAGACAAGGATTCTTCGCTCATCCCTCCTCAGCAAAACGCAACTTTAAAATGGATCGTTTTATTTTATCTTTGATTGTACCAAATAACATTAACCAATTGTAAATCACCTCAGATCAAACACACTCAAAGCCATGTTCAAAAATAATGATCACCAGACAATCAAAACAAAACAGATAAATCGTTTTGAGCCGTGATTCCTCAGCAAAACGCAACTTTAAAATGGATCGTTTTATTTTATCTTTGATTGTACCAAATAACATTAACCAATCGTAAATCGCCTCAGATCAAACACACTCAAAGCCATGTTCAAAAATAATGATCACCAAACAATCAAAACAAAACAGATAAATCGTTTTGAGCCGAGATTAAAGTTGGCAGGTACCCGTTTAGCATAGTTGAAATTCCTCTACACCTTTAACAGCCTTAACTAATTTGTGAGCCACTCTCAAGTATCCATCAGTTAGCCCCAGCAGCCATAGCATTTTGATTGCACAAGTTTCCGATGGATCATAGAAGTTAAGTAACGTTGGATCCAAATTTTGGAGGAAGCATTGGGTGATATAAGGCTATTTATTTGTCAACATAAAAACAATTTCAAACGAATGAAAGAAAAAAAAAAATCCTAATCCCCATAATCTCCAACACTAATTTTTGAAACTAGGTACAGAAAAGCATGGGTCTTCGGAGCTTTAAGTTCTGATAAATGAGATGATATACAGCTTGAAAGTTGTGATAAATTGGTCATGTTACACTTGTGTCATGTTCTTATTTGTCTTCTGGTCGTACAACTGATTTGAATTTTTGTGAAAGTTGTGATAAATTGGTCATGTTACACTTGTGTCATGTTCTTATTTGTCTTCTGGTCGTACAACTGATTTGAATTTTTGGTGGTGATGACTTACTCAAAAGCAGTGTCTGCCTATAGGTACAACTCTAGCTAGGGTGTGTCCACACCATGGTCGACGGCCGTCGATCGATGTGAATCGACTGCTGGTCGACTATGTGTGGACACAAATTTAGGTGTACACTTCGGTCGATCGATGTCGCCTAAAACATCCTATAAACTTTATAAACAAAACAATATCTGCATTTCTGATGTGAGAGTGTGAGACCTAGTCGTGGGTATTCAGAAATGCATCTGGAACATGATAGATACATACGTATATCTAAGTACAAAAATCGTCCATTTGTTATCCTACTGATAAGTATTGAATATTTTTTCCTGTAGTTATGTACAACTTATTTATCCCTTTATCTGATGGTTAAGTAGGCATTTGGAATATTTAGGGAAGTTATTTATTTTGTAAGTAGGTACGTATATCTACAGATCCTACTCGATTTCATGTCCATCATCACTTTTATCGCCTTTGATAATCAGGAACTAAAACTACCTACTCAATATATGTGTCACCTATATGAGGGGTTTGTGCAGGGATCAAATTTCTCAATTCCTGATCAAGATAACTTTCATCCAGCTTGTAAAATGTGTATTAGAGCCGTTTTAATTGTATTCCTTCCGAATGAGAAATGCAGATTATGGCTATTTAATGGAGTAGGTTGTTATGCTTATGTTATCTTATGCTCCCCTTGTTGGTCCAGTTTCTAAAATATGATTTTTATGCTACCCCTCCAAGCCAACTATAGAATTTGACAAAAAAGAATCAACTATTTATATTTACATTTACATATCCATCACTACCGTTTTTTAATTCCTTTCATGAACAAAATGCTTTCCATCATTATCATTGGGTATCATTTTTGACCTTTTACGTTTTATACGTTTCCTATTAAAGTAAGAGAGGTAAGAGATACCTCTCACTTCGAATTTCCGCACTCCGGCAGATTTTTTATTATTATTATTTTTTTTAATTATTATTATAACGACAATACCTATTGACAGACGTTTCTTCTGCGTTTGGAGTTAGAGGTGCGAAATCGTCCGTGAAACAGGCCCATTAATTTATACAAACAAAATACCTACCTAATATGTACGTATTAAGCAGTAAGCATAAGTTAGGACCTATAAGTATATTTCTGGGCACCCAATATTTATGTAAGTATTATTTAAGTCGTAATATTTTACAGTTTAAGGGCGGGGTCTTAAACAACCATTAAACTTTTTTCCTCTCTTAAAAACAAGGGAAAAAAACTCAAGAGGGGATTCACTATATATTTTTTTCTGTTGTTTATTTTTTAATTTCCCGAGTTTGATATTTTTCGGTCATGGGTTGATGGTGATTATTTTTCCGGTCTGGCGGTTTCCGCTATGGTGGTGTGGTCTCTCTCTTGCTCTATCTGTTTCTATGCTGATGATGACTAATATAACTATCCTTGTATTTTGCTGCTTCTTTTTGTCAAATCGTCCTGAAGAAGTTTCGTTGTAAGGTGAAGTGTTGAGCATCCTAGTTAGCTTTGAAGGTAGCGCCTGCCTTGTAAGCGCAACAGATAAGGTTCGTTCTTGGAACGGCTGACTTTTCTCCTATCCTCTGTTCTCCTTCTCTCTTCGATTTCAGGACGATAAGACTTCCGTAACTAAGTTACACATTTCCCTCTATCAAACTTTTTTTCTTTCTTTAAAGACAAGAGAAAAACAATGGAACAGCTTTCGCATTACCTATAGGTAGGTATACATACTTCAAGGTATGTTCTTAAACGTCCATGTCTTATTGCCTATCCAAGGTACAAAAAAGTTGGGCCAGAAAATTTCATACTCCACTTTAAAGACAAGAGAAAAACAATGGAACAGCTTTCGCATTACCTATAGGTACATACTTCAAGGTATGTTCTTAAACGTCCATGTCTTATTGCCTATCCAAGGTACAAAAAAGTTGGGCCAGAAAATTTCATACTCCACTGGGATTAGAACCCACCTCCTCTGAGTTCAAAGTTACCAACTTTCTTCCTATTGTGTTTATTTTTCCTCGAGAAAGAAATGTGCGAGCTTGGAAGGAAACTTGGCTCCTTTTGATTTCTGTATGACTTGCTGTTTTTCTTTAGCTTTCCACGGTGCAGGAGTTTTAATGGAGCCATGGAGAGAGATTTTTTTTATAGCTCTTCGAAGGAGTCGTCTTCCAGGAGTTTTAATGGAGCCATGGAGAGAGATTTTTTTTATAGCTCTTCGAATGAGTCGTCTTCCCAAGCAAATGAAAATCTTAGGGAACTGAAAAAATAATGAAGAAAAAAAAAGTAATAACACAACTGAAATAGATATGCCTAGGAGATGACTAGGTGCCTACGAATCTAGGTTGTATAAAAGACCATTCATTGAAGGTACCATTGCCATAGTTAGGTAAAAATTAGACATAGCTATACCATTTTATGGGTTGTTAGTAGGTATTGCCTATAGATAATGTAAATGTACGATTGTACGTAATATTTATAAGTACATAGGTACTTTTTAAGATATATGAATGGAAAAAATTGAAATTACAAAGTTGAAACATCTAAAAATTTTAGCAGAGCGTGGTTTCGATCCACGGACCTCTGGGTTATGGGCCCAGCACGCTTCCACTGCGCCACTCTGCTCTTGATAATACCATGGAAAAATAGTGTTATTTCAATAAATGTTCAACAACAAAATACATCTTGAGAATTTAGTAATCTCGAAAAAAGCCTTATAAACGGATTAATGATTGATTATTATGGCATTTTACTAAATTTATAATAATAAAAGGCCTTATTTTTATAATATCTTTTATTATTAAGTTTGATATCTCAGTATTATTGATTAATACTTTGTTTTTATAGGTGCGTGAAGTTAGCACCACAACTTTTGCTGCGAATTTGTACCAAAGCCCATCATTTAGTACCCATTTTGTTCCATCAAACTTGCTCTATCTGTTTCTATGCTGATGATGACTAATATAACTATCCTTGTATTTTGCTGCTTCTTTTTGTCAAATCGTCCTGAAGAAGTTTCGTTGTAAGGTGAAGTGTTGAGCATCCTAGTTAGCTTTGAAGGGAGCGCCTGCCTTGTAAGCGCAACAGATAAGGTTCGTTCTTGGAACGGCTGACTTTTCGCAGGTAGCGCCTGCCTTGTAAGCGCAACAGATAAGGTTCGTTCTTGGAACGGATGGCTTTTCTCCTATCCTGTTCTCCTTCTCTCTTCGATTTCAGGACGATAAGACTTCCGTAACTAAGTTACACATTTCCCTCTATCAAAGTCGCAACAGATAAGGTTCGTTCTTGGAACGGCTGACTTTTCTCCTATCCTGTTCTCCTTCTCTCTTCGATTTCAGGACGATAAGACTTCCGTAACTAAGTTACACATTTCCCTCTATCAAACTTTTTTTCTTTCTTTAAAGACAAGAGAAAAACAATGGAACAAACAGCTTTCGCATTACCTATATACATATACTTCAAGGTATGTTAAACGTCCATGCCTTATTGCCTATCCAAGGTACAAAAAAGTTGGCCCATCAGAAAATTTCATACTCCACTGGGATTAGAACCCACCTCCTCTGAGTTCAAAGTTACCAAGTTTCTTCCTATTGTGTTTATTTTTCCTCGAGAGAAAGAAATGTGCGAGCTTAGAAGGAAACTTGGCTCCTTTTGATTTCTGTATGACTTGCTGTTTTTCTTTAGCTTTCCACGGTGCAGGAGTTTTAATGGAGCCATGGAAAGAAATGTGCGAGCTTAGAAGGAAACTTGGCTTGTTTTGATTTCTGTATGACTTGCTGTTTTTCTTTAGCTTTCCACGGTGCAGGAGTTTTAATGGAGCCATGGAGAGAGATTTTTTTATAGCTCTTCGAATGAGTCGTCTTCCCAAGCAAATGAAAATCTTAGGGAACTGAAAAAATAATTTAAAGAAAAAGTAATAACACAACTGAAATAGATAGGTATGCCTAGGAGATGACTATAGGTGCCTACGAATCTAGGTTGTATAAAAGACCATTCATTGAAGGTACCATTGCCATAGTTAGGTAAAAATTAGACGTAGCTACAATTTTATGGGTTGTTAGTAGGTATTGCCTATAGATAATGTAAATGTACGATTGTACATAATATTTATAAGTACATAGGTTGGTACTTTTTAAGATATATGAATGGAAAAAAATTGAAATTAGTTGAAACATGCAAAAATTTTAGCAGAGCGTGGTTTCGATCCACGGACCTCTGGGTTATGGGCCCAGCACGCTTCCACTGCGCCACTCTGCTCTTGACAATGTCGTGGAAAAATAGTGTTATTTCAATAATTGTTCAACAACAAAAAACATCTTGAGAATTTAGTAATCTCGAAAAAAGCCTTATAAACGGATTAATAATTGATTATTATGGCATTTTACTAAATTTATAATGATAAAAGGCCTTATTTTTATAATATCTTTTATTATTAAGTTTGATATTCCAGTATTATTGATTAATACTTTGTTTTTATTACCTCTGCCTCTCCGTCTTCATAATCATACATACAGCGCGATCTATTAGTGAAAGGAGTGACTACTTCAAAACTTCAAGAACTCATTTGGAGTACAAGAAAATATTGAAATTGCATACTCGGTATTTCCAGGCGTATTTTGAACATACGAAAGAAGAAACAAGTAGGTACCTACCTAGGTACCCAACCCGTACCTAGCTACTTTATAGTAAAGTGGACCTACCAGCTAAAAAGAAGTACCTACCTACAATCGTATTTTTCAAACTATGTAGGTGCAATAATCTATTATGCAAAATGAGATCTTTTTGGTCATACCTAATAATATTCATTGGAATTTTTACAGTAAAAAATTAGTTACAAAGATGCCTATACGAGTAATATCTACATCTACTTACTGTTGAGTCAAACAATAATACCTATAAACAATAAAATAAATAAGAAATAGTAGACAACTAAGATTAGACACTTGGACTACCTACCTAATGTAGCTACTTACCTACCCTAACCATTTTTATGGTCATTAGAGGTACAAAGGGAGTCGGTAATGGCAGGTGGGTACCTATGAGAGTTATCATGTGGAAGGTCGTGGTACTAACGTCTACCTGAAGAGATGACCAGCTTTCACTTTTAGTTCCTTGGTCTGGGTCATGTGAAGAGCCTTGTACTTCTTCTTCTTCTTCTTCTTCTTCTTCTTCTTCTTCTTCTTCTTCTTCTTCTTCTTCTTCTTGGATAACTATAGCATAGGTGTAAATATCTAATAAAATTTCATGTTAGGAACTTTGGTTGGCCTCCGGCCTGGGGAAACTTGGCTTACATACCCCGAAATGGCTAAACCATGTTCCTCACACCTCTTTCCTCTCCATTCCAGGTATAACCTATGCCACCTCTCCGACAACCTGACCGAATCCAAGAAATGCTGTAACATCATCCGTGACAAAATGTTCAAACCTCTCATGGAAAACCCTCATGAGGATTTCCCAAGCATGTGTACGGCACTTCTGCTGGGGATAAAGGCCTTCGTCCCTTCTAATGATCCCGAGGGATTTCTTCTCTTCACCAAATTTCTGTGTGGTATTGATGTGAACATAGCCAAGCTAGATGTGTACGGAAGGATGAGACATCATTCGTGACAAAATGTTCAAACCTCTCATGGAAAGCCCTCATGAGGATTTCCCCAGTATGTGTACGGCACTTCTGCTGGGGATAAAGGCCTTCGTCCCTTCCAATGATCCCGAGGGATTTCTTCTCTTCACCAAATTTCTGTGTGGTATTGATGTGAACATAGCCAAGCTAGATGTGTACGGAAGGATGATGTACCGGTTTCAGGACTTCATACATACGCACATTCTCAACTCACCGTTTTGGCGAGTTGTGTTCAAACCGATTTTGAATTTCAACATGTGGTTCGCGGTTTTCGTTTGTGAACGATTCACGTCGACGATTAGTGCCTTGCATTTTGGCAGACGGTGATACACCATTATGGAATTAACGTACCTATCTACCTATGTACCTACCTATTTTGATGGTTGTGTTGTGTCATAGAGGTTCAAAATATGTCATTTGTGTCAGGCCATCAGACCTTTAGTTTTTTTCTTTCGAATAGAATGAATCCCAAATTAGCTAGCAGTAGGTACATACTCGTATGTATTACCTACTTACCTAATCTGTGTCTAGTGGAAGTAGGTACCTGATTGTGGGGAAAATAGAAACATTTTAAAAAAATGTACTTACTTGTGAGTTTTTTCTATTAATTCGCTCTGGAATACCAGGCCATTCATGCCGTTATCAGTATTTAATACCATTGTACCTATATTGTATGTATTTTATGTATTTATCAGTATTCAATACCGTCCTTTACATATATTTTAAATATTAATTTTACTCAGGTTTCTGTTACCAAATTTAACCCTTGGCTTGTTATATATTGTTGTACCTACCCAGATTATTATATTCTTTCTCATAGACGGTGATACATCATTATGGAATTAACGTGCCTATATCTACCTAGCTAGGTATACCTATGTACCTACCTAACCTATTTTGATGGTTGTGTTGTGTCATAGAGGTTCAAAATATGTCATTTGTGTCAGGCCATCGGACCTTTAGTTTTTTTCTTTCGAATAGAATGAATCCCAAATTAGCTAGCAGTAGGTACTCGTATGTATTACCTACTTACCTACCCAATCTGCGTCTAGTGGAAGTAGGTACCTGATTCTGGGGAAAATAGGGTAAGTGTACCATTTATTCGCCCACCTAAAAAACGTACCATTTATTGGCCCACCTGCTTACATTTATTTTTCTAATTTTTGTTTTTATGACTACAATTTTTGAATAGCACTGGTTCAATAGCAGTCTTTAAGCCCTTTCTTTTGATGAAATTGGATCTTGAAAAAGTTTGTCCAGTTCAGACTTATATGACGTATGGCACAGGTGGGCCAATAAATGCTACGTTTTTTAGGTGGGCGAATAAATGGTACACTTACCCTAGAAACATTTTAAAAAAAATGTACCCTACTTGTGAGTTTTTTCTATTAATTCGCTCTGGAATACCAGGCCATTCATGCCGTCATCAGTATTTAATACCATTGTACCTATATTGTATGTATTTTATGTATTTATCAGTATTCAATACCGTCCTTTACATATTATATTTTAAATGTTAATTTTACTCAGGTTTCTGTTACCAAATTTAACCCTTGGCTTGTTATATATTGTTGTACCTACCCAGATTATTATATTCTTTCTCAGTTCTCACCATACGTAGGTAGGTACATAGGTACCAGATAACTAGACCTAGAGGTAGATCTAATAGGTACTTAAACCTACTCATTTTCTACCTAGTTATGGGTCTGTTAAAAGGGACACCCCCTTCCCACTTCCATTGATCTCACTAGGCTGACCGCTGAGAGTACAGAATACCAGATAACTAGACCTAGAGGTAGATCTAATAGGTACCTATACCTACACATTTTCTACCTAGTTATGGGTCTGTTAAAAGGGACACCCCCTTCCCACTTCCATTGATCTCACTAGGCTGACCGCTGAGAGTACAGAACAGAAAGCAGTAGGTACCTACTAACCTACGTTATGGTCGCTAGGTCTCAGATAACACGGCCAGTCGTCCAAATATCAAACAAACACGACGTCGCTTAACTTCAGTGACATCCCACATCCCTGATCCCATGCACGCGGTTAATAACAACTAGCGCTTTAAAATCCTCAAGCGGAGAAATCATAAACTTGCTGTCATCTTCTCTTCAAACGAAGAACAAAATCTGTTATCTCTTCTTTCAGGTCTTTCATGGGAAATTTTCAATCGAGGGAAAAATCCCACAAAGCACTTGAAAAAAATCCCCTCTTTGTTTATCTATTTTTTTTCTTCTTTTTTATCACTTTTGTGTTTTAATGTTTTTTGAAAACTTCGGATTTCAGTTTCAGTTCAGTTCAGACAAATTTTCCTCAATAAAATTTTCTTTCTTCAGTGATCTTTTCATTTTACATTTCTGTGAAATCTTCACGTAAATTGTCCAAACACTTGATAAACTTTGCGTACAACGTTTGTGCAATTCGTTGAAAGTTATGTTATGTACAATAATCACAGTCTTCTAGCTCCTACCCTGACCACAAAATGTCTAACCTTTTGAAGGGCCCATCACTTGCAGCTATGTGGTGGGACTCTTTGAAAAAGTTCACCAAAAGACACATCCCCTTCGCAGGAGACACAATAGACCCGGAGAAAATGGAACCCGAGAGTACCAAAATACAAAGGGTAAGTTCAACTCAAATTCTCAATTCCTTACTTATTTATAAGTGCCTACTTTGTGTTCATATAAATATGTCTTTCGAGAAACCCTGCATGGAGCTAGATCTTTTGCATGCTAATGACACGGCCATCCAGATTGCTCTTTTCTGGATGGACAAGATTTAAGTAGTAGCAAGTCAAGGCTTGAAAAACTAAATTAACATTATTAACAAACATTTTATTATAATTAAAAATAAACTAACATCTTTTTCTGAATATTTCATGTTTCTTTTTTCAGAGCAACAAGAAGAAAATCTCCACCGTCGTGCGACCGGCTGGGTTAGCGGGGGCGGGAGGGTTGGACATTTCCCCGCCCAATATCAAAGACAGGTATGGGAATAGAAGAAAAGTCAGGGGACGATAGAATAATGTACTAATAATAATAATAATAATAATAATAGGTGTGCTTATTTAGTGCTTATTTCTACTGCTCTTATATAGGACTGAAAAGTCCCTTTACTCCAGCAGTAGGCTACTACTATTACTGTGGTCAAATTCTATACCTCGGCTGGCATTGAACCCACGCACTCCTGTTTAGACGGATTCAGATTCAGACTGAACTCCTGGTTGGTCATGTGAAGAGCCATGTACTTCTTCTTCTTCTCCTTCTTTTTCTTCTTCTTCCTCCTCTTCTTCTTCTTCTTCTTCTTCTTCCTCTTCTTCTTCTTATTTTTCTTCTTCTCCTTATTTTTCATCTTCTTTTTCTTCCTCTTCCTCTTCTTCTTCTTCTTCTTCTTCTTCTTCTTCTTCTTCTTCTTCTTCTTCTTCTTCTTCTAGGATAACTATAGCATAGGCGTAAAAAAATATGTAATAAAATTTCAAGTTAGGAACTTTGGTTGGCCTCCGGCTTCGGGAAACTTGTAATACGAGGTCTGATACCAGCTCACAAGCGTAGCGTATGTAGAAAGTTTCTTCTCTAGTGGTGAAGAATATGTGAAGAACATTTGGTTAAATTTGTTGCGTTCGACGATTGCTGGCAGAAATTCAACATCTTCCACTGGAATCTAAAATCATAAGGTAAAAAAACGTAATTAATTACCTACAATTTATTATCTAAGGTAGACATCACCTAAGATTGACTGGTAACTTTCAAGACTTGGCTTTAGTATTCACCTTATAATAAGGTTAAGTGTCTTCTCTAGTGGTGAAGAATATGTGAAGAACATTTGGTTAGATTTGTTGCGTTCGACGATTGCTGGCAGAAATTCAACATCTTCACTGGAATCTAAAATCATAAGGTAAAAAAAAACGCAATTAATTACAATTTACCTATTATCTAAGGTAGACATCACCTAAGATTGACTGGTAACTTTCAAGACTTGGCTTTAGTATTCACCTTATAATAAGGTTAATTATGTGGGTTTAATGGTAAGTACGACCTTTTTGTTCTTGGTCAAATTAGGTACCTACCCAAAAAGAAATTGAGAAAATTTTCATTAACGTCTTGATTTTCTCAGAGATATAGCCAATTTCCTCTGACAAAGCCTCAGAGATTATGAAAATTGAGGAATCATAATCTTGTAAAGGATTTTAGCATTTTAGATTTTGACCTAAAGCACGGTTTCATTGTTTCAGTTAGGTATGGGAATCCAAGACAACATAGATGGCGAAGAATTAGCCAGGCGAATTCTGGAAGAAAGCAAAGCTGAACCTCTGGATACGACACAATGCAAAGCATTCCCTCCTTGGTTTGACGAGAAGAAATTTAAAAGGTGAGAAATAATTCAGTTTAAAAATCGGAATCTCCTTTAGGTGGTTAAGATTGAGCTACTATACTTAATATCCACAGTTAAATCTAGAATTGAAGCCAACTCCGACTTCGTAAAAGACGGGTAGTACCTACCTACCTAAACTCAAACATTGAGCCTAGAAATATTTTGGATTAGACTTTTTTGTTGAACTTTGTTAAAATACTTCATGGGACACAGGTGATATACTACTTCTACAAGAGATTTTTTGTCAAAGGTAAGAGCACCAAACGTAAAGTTCAAAATGGAACAACCAACTTTTTCCAAGTTAAGCAAGGTCTTTTTACTGAATTGTTTCTGATACATGTATTATTCTTTAACTCATTAAATACACAAGACCTTGTTTAGACTGCTGGGGTAAAGGGACTTTTCAGTACTATCTGGGCAGGACAAACAAGGTATATTCTATTCTATCAAGTATGTATAGAAATGATAACAAATTTTTGAAAGGGTCCCATCCATGAGATAGGAATACAATCAGAATTGAGCCAGAGCTTGAATAAGAATGTAGTAGTTTCCTATATCTATATGTTCTTATCTATTCTATTATCATAGCCACCAAAATAAATAAATACCACCTATTAATTTACATTTACTTTTTTTTTCTTTTTTTCAAGTTAAGCAAGGTCTTTTTACTGAATTGTTTCTGATACATGTATTATTCTTTAACTTTAACTCATCAAATACACAAGACCTTGTTTAGACTGCTGGGGTAAAGGGACTTTTCAGTACTATCTGGGCAGGACAAACAAGGTATATTCTATTCTATTGTCAAAGGTAAGAGCACCAAACGTAAAGTTCAAAATGGAACAACCAACTTTAAGTATGTATAGAAATTATAACAAATTTTTGAAAGGGTCCCATCTATGAGATATACAATCAGAATTGAGCCAGAGCTTGAATAAGAATGTAGTAGTTTTCTATATCTATATGTTGTTATCTATATCATAGTCACCAAAATAGATAAATACCACCTATTAATTTACATTTACTTTTTGTTTTCTAAGTTAAGCAAGGTCTTTTTACTGAATTGTTTCTGATACATGTATTATTCTTTAACTCATCAAATACACAAGACCTTGTTTAGACTGCTGGGGTAAAAGGACTTTTCAGTACTATCTGGGCAGGACAAACAAGGTATATTCTATTCTATGTTTCAGAAGCTTCCATTGTCAAAGAGGCACCACCGACTAGAACTAGGAAGAGAGACAAAGTCATGCAATATGGCCAAAGAGTGCTGAGGAAGGTATGTTTATGCACTTTCACAAATGTATAGGTGTGTGTTATATGGGATAAGAAAGAAAAATTGGTCAGGCAAAAGAGGTCTTGAGGCAGGTGGAAAATAAGAGAATGACAGAGAAAACCATGTAACCTAGGTGGGAATTATGTAAGGGAGAATTATGGTGTCCTTTTGGACTAAATTTCTAAGTACCTAAGCATCTTGTTATCTACCAACTTGAAAACCACCAAGCTTAGTACTGCTCAAAGCCTAGCAAAACTCACATACAGACAGCAGCTAACAACAGGGTCTGTTGTTAGCATCATGGTGAACTTTTATTTGGGAGGTTAATGGTTCAAATCCAGCTGAAGTCATAAAATTCACAAGGAACATTCTTTGTCACAAGTTTTCAATGCTTCATACATCCCCCTTTAAAAAATCATTTCTCTTTGCTATTTGACAGGTAAAATCTGTGTCTGGACAGTTGAAGAGTTCTGGGCAAAGGAAAAGGAAAAAGCTGATGAGTGCAATATCCAGCAGGTTTATCAAGCTGGAGAGAAAAGCTCGACTTTTATTTGGGAGGTTAATGGTTCAAATCCAACTGAAGTCATAAAATTCACGAGGAACATCCTTTGTCACAAGTTTCCAATGCTTCATATATCCCTCCTTCTTAAAAATCATTTCTCTTTGCTATTTGACAGGTAAAATCTGTGTCAGGACAGTTGAAGAGTTCTGGGCAAAGGAAAAGGAAAAAGCTGATTGAGGAACATCCTTTGTCACAAGTTTCCAATGCTTCATACATCCCCCTTTAAAAAATCATTTCTCTTTGCTATTTGACAGGTAAAATCTGTGTCAGGACAGTTGAAGAGTTCTGGGCAAAGGAAAAGGAAAAAGCTGATAGCAGGTGGAAAATAAGAGAATGACAGAGAAAACCATGTAACCTAGGTGGGAATTATGTAAGGGAATTATGGTGTCCTTTTGGACTAAAGCTTTATCAGTACCTAAGCATCTCGTTATCTATCAACTTGAAAACCACCAAGCTTAGTACTGCTCAAAGCCTAGCAAAACTCACATACAGACAGCAGCTAACAACAGGGTCTGTTGTTAGCATCATGGTGGACTTTTATTTGGGAGGTTAATGGTTCAAATCCAGCTGAAGTCATAAAATTCACAAGGAACATTCTTTGTCACAAGTTTTCAATGCTTCATACATCCCCCTTTAAAAAATCATTTCTCTTTGCTATTTGACAGGTAAAATCTGTGTCAGGACAGTTGAAGAGTTCTGGGCAAAGGAAAAGGAAAAAGCTGATGAGTGCAATATCCAGCAGGTTTATCAAGCTGGAGAGAAAAGCTCCCATGCTCAATGTAAGTCTATAGCAAGTGTGTTTGAAACCAACATCTTTCCACTATTTACTTAGGTGTGTCCAGTGTCCACACATAGATCAATGGCCGTTGACTATGTGTGGACACACCTTTTGATGGAAGAGGTGCTTTTTATTGTGATCTAAAGGAGATAGAGGATAAAGCCAACATCTCTGCACTATTTCATTCAGGCAAAAGAGGTACCTTTTCTGTGGTGATTTTATTCTAGTTGTTTTTTACTTTCTATTACCTTTACGTATAGGGAACCTATACAAGGTAATGAGAAAGTATTGCAATCGGTCCAAATTTTCAAAATCCGTGGTATTCGGTTTGAATAAAAGAGTTATCGTTTCTTTGGACTTGAGTTTTCAGCCTAAGCCGCTAAAACTTTGCAAAAAGGTTGGTTTAATAAATATTTTTCCCTACCAGATTGAAATGGTTACCAGCACGTCTCGGAACACCACCGTGATGGCAGTTCGAGACTCGGAACTGGCCAAACTTCCCGAGGGTCTGTTCAATGCTATGAAGCTGAGATTCCCCTCTGTTGTGTCTAGACTAATGTATATTCTGGGCTGTCGAGTTCTAGGTAAGATATACAAAGAATCTAGGATCCTCAAGTTCTGTAATTTTCATCAAAAGAAAGACACTTCTATTTATTTTCTTGTTTATTGTTTAGACTGCAAGAATGAAGGGACTTGCCAGTCCTATGCTGGCAGTATAAATGAGGTAGGTACACTCTACTTAGAGGGAAAAAACTTGGAATTTACCTACCTCGTTACCTAATTCAATCTTACCTACTTCAAATTAATTCGTTCTCTACATGCCGCCTAGCTAACTAGCTATCTAGCTTGAGGAGTAGAGCGTCTACCTTGTAAGTGCTTATTCGGGGTTCGATTCCCGTCCAGGCTACGTGGTACAATGTGATTAGCACGGTAGACTTTGAATCTGGAGGGGTTGGTGGTTCGAGTCCAAGTCCAGTCATAAAATTTAGCGTAGTATATTAAGCGGGGAACGACATTTGTGACAAACATTTATGCTTAACACAATCAAAATTCCTTTTTTTTTTATTCACAGAGGAGCAGAACATGCATCAGAAGCCGAGTGCCGGTACGATACCAAACTTTATCTGTGATTCTCCCAAGACATTTCATTTATCAACGATGCGATAAACATAACATCTCGTGTAATATTCTCAATTCACTCATTTTCAATTCAATATTCTAATACTACATACATTACCTAATCAGCTCTGCCTCAAATAAACGAGTTCTGAACGAACACTGTGTACTGTGTAGTGAAAGTAGGAGTGGGGTGGTCCCCCACCTACATTGCACCTCTCGTTTCATATTTTAGCGCGCATTTTGTACTTGTGCTGCTGCCTAGCGGGAATAGTAAGCAGCTTCTCCTCAAGTTTATATGCCACTATTTCTCCGCTTGTCCTCGGCTGGGAGTTTGGCAAGCTCCTGTAATCGTGCGACTGCGAGGCCGGGAAGTGTGGATGGTTTGAGATGGGGAGTTCTATGCACCAGTTGATTTACGTAGACTGGGCGTCCGCACTAAGCCTGTCATCAATATGGTTTCTCGGAGGGAGCTCTGAATAACCAGGTTAGCTAAGGAGAGGCGAACCGGGCCAGGGGGGAAACCCAGCAGCCAAAAGTCTCCGTGGCATGCAGTAGTGGGATAGCGCCTGAGAGTGAACGCTGGTGTGTAGCCTCATCAATACAATCAGACCATTTCCTTTTGCACTTTTTCAAACTGGGAAACTTTTTTTTTCGCCAAACTTAAAAAAAAGTGCTTATGTATGGGACCCCCACCTCAGAAGGTCAGGTATTAGGTATTTTTTTGATAGAGGGACCTGTAACTGCTATCGTTCCAAAGGAAGACAGGACAAACCTTATCCGTTCAGGATAAAATACGCCCCGGGCGGCAATCGAAATCCCCTAGCACTTGCAAGGCAGACTTACTACCTGCCAAACTGACTAGGCTGGCCAGGTACCTAACTGAAAAACTTACAAGTGAAGGAGTGAGTGTTCGATTGGAAATATGGTTTCGGATTTTCCGATGAGAATAATAAGGTGCGATAGGATTAGAAAAAGTACAATAGGCGAAAAGAAAAGAAAACCCATGCCATGTCACTTTTCATCCAAAAATCACAACAAGGGGTTTTTAGCAAGCATACGTTCAGTCACTAGCCACTACCGAGGACAAAGTTGCTACTAATGTGAATGGAATTGAGGGAGGGGGTGCAAAACAAAAGAACCATTATTCGGGTTCACAACATCATTATCAAGGGGGGAGAAGGGAGGGGGGGTGCACTTTAACGGGTGGTTGGGGGTTAGGAGGAGGGAGAGTGAGTGCACTTTAACGTATACCGTCTATTGTTGTTCAGGAATATCATACAGGTAATACGTAGTAGTAGGTAGGTATAATGGTGAGGATGCGCTTCAATACTATGATGGGTTATGTGAAGCTTAGGTGTAGGGGAAAACAGCACTAAAGGAAGGGTTAAGCTACTACGAATCATGGGTTATGTGAAGTATAAGTCATATCTTACAGAAGTCCTGTAAGATACAAGTACTAGGGGGAAAAGGTAAAAGGGGACTTCTGAAACATGCTGTACTTTGTGCTGTACCGTGCTGAAACGTGCATGCTGAGAGAGAAAAGGCTGACTGAGGGGCCTAGAGGGACTGACTAGAGAGACCATTTATCCTACCCCACCCACTTTGTTACAAACAAAATTTAACTGACACTTGAAAAACTTCCAATGTGAAAAACAATACCTATAGGAAGCTAAATCTTTTTTTACCTACCTACCTACCTACCTATTCGTACTTCTTATTTACCTAGTTAGGCAGATCTGTACCTACATTTTCGTTTATATATATATTAGCGTCACACCGCCACCAATAGGTACAACTAACAGAGGTACCTACAACATCTTATATTATAAGAACGAGATCCATTCACTCATTCACATTTCATAGTTCACACACTGATCGCTCTATCTCTAGAACCACAACACCTAGAAAGCTGAAATTTGGTAGGAATATTCCTTTTATGGTCTAGGTGTGCAATAAGAAAGGATTTTGCGAAAATCTAAACCGATCCTGAGATATGATCAATTTTTCATCGCTAAAATCTCCATAAGAAATACACAGAGTACAGAGACTGCGGGAGAGAAAACTTTTCCTCGCTCCCCTAATATTTGAGTTTCGTTTATGTTTTTAGTTTGACAAATACAAGTTCGGCCATGCCTTTTCCACAAGTTTGGCCATGCCTCGGGATAAACTAGCGGGATTCCGGAGCGAAGCGACGGAATTCAGCTAGTAATCTTATATTATAAGAACGAGATCCATTCACAGTTCACACACTGATCGCTCTATCTCGAGAACCACAACACCTAGAAAGCTAAAATTTGGTAGGAATATTCCTTTTATGGTCTAGGTGTGCAATAAGAAAGGAAACCGATCCTGAGATATGATCAATTTTTGATCACTAAAATCACCATAAGAAATACACAGAGTGCAGAGACTGCCGGAGAGAAAACTTTTCCTCGCTCGCCTAATATTTGAGTCTGAGGTCCCTAGAGCCTAAATCCAAAGTTTCAGCCATTGGCCCGTGTGTGTGTCTGTCTGTAAACAAATAATAACTATTGTTACAATCCTACACACAGTTCATAAAAAAACTTTCAATATGAAAAAAAGTATTTTTAATGAAAGTACTTGGAGGCAGTACTTAAGTACAAATGTACAAATACTTAGTACTTAAGGCAGTACTTAAGTACAAATGTACTTAAGTACTTCCTACTCTGATACAGTGATGTTAAATCTCTATCAAACAAACTCTATCCCTCCTTATTTGCTTCCCCCCCCCCTCTTTGTTCCTCTGCCAAGTTTCAGTCATTTCTCCTCACTAATACATTGTTAAATTCGGTCTTTTTTCCAGTATGACCGAGATGGTCTTTTTTACTTTCCTTATCCTATAGGAAGGAAAGTAATGTAATCGGGTCAAAATTTCGATGGTCAGTTTTTAGTGCCAAAACACGTATTTTCCTTTAAAAGAGGGAAAGAAGGGAAATCTGGGGGCAACTCAACTATCCACATAACTAACTATCCACTTTGCTAAAGTTTTAGACGAGGAGGATTCAGCTCCAGGATCATTGAGCTCGTGAAAGAATTGCTCGATGAAATAAAATAAAAAAACAATAACAATAACTAAATGTTTCATTGCTTACGAAATAAGACAGGCGAGGAAACGACTTTTTTTTCCACTATTCAGGTGTTTTTTTCCCCATACCTACCACATTTTCACTGTTGTAATATTTTTACAGTGCCTACGACAGTGCTCACGTCAGCGTGTATAGAGAAACTGGTGGGCAAAGATGTTCTCACTTCTAACGCGTACAAGTTGACCAACTTCCTGGCCCAGCAGGAAGATCGATTCAAGATCTGTGTGTATGTGTGTGACATGGACTTCTCGCCTTGGACTCAGCAGTGTTTGCGACAGGCAGATTGTATTCTCATTGTGGGACGAGGGACTTCGGAACCCACTATGGGACAGGTAAGGCCGTATTTTCCATTCGCCATTTCTCCTCTTCTGAGGGTCGTTTTCCTTCTTTTGGCTTGATCCCATTATTCCCATCCTATCTTTTCCCCACCCGTGGCACAAGCATTGTTTTTACGGATGGTACCTATACCATTTAATGTAATTTTTAGGTTCTGTTCCATGTGTCGTATTATCAATAAATCGAAACTTAAAAAAATTGACCTGATTACATTACTTTCCTTCCTATAGGATAAGGAAAGTAAAAAATCAAATCGATAGCGCCTGTACTAAACCATGCGCACTTACGTGCCATGCAGAAGGTCCCGGGTTCGATTCCTAGAGACGACACACGTATAGAAGACGTATTTCGATTGCGAATATTTCAACGGATTACTTTCTGGGGAGCATTGTGTCTCTTATCGCCAATCTCTTATGGGATGGGCATGCTACGTTACAGATTCTCTAAAAGAAAAATTTCTTTCTAAATTTGTGGGTACTAACATACATTTCTATTCACCTATGTGTTTCAGCTAGAGCAGCAGATGGAGACCTCAGCGGTGCGCGTGAGGAAAGAGCTGGTGTTGCTGCACACGGGCGATGAAACACCTCAGAATACAGTGGAGTGGCTGAACAAGAGGAAATGGGTGTCGGCTTATCATCACATCAAATGTTCCAAGCGTATGGTCATGGGAGGGGACTTTGCCGGCTCCAATTATAATATGGTGAGCTGTTTTAATTCAATTATATAAATTGATTTAATTTTTAATTTAATATCATTGAATTCATTGATATTTTTTCAAGCACTAGGTCGCGGGTTCGATTCCCGTCCGGGGCGGGGTTCGATTCCCGTCAGATAATTGACATGTTTACTTTCTCTTGCTTACTGTTTGATTATGAAAGCTGTCTGCATAATTTGAGCGACCTGTGGCTAAAGGTAAAGTCGGAAGCGCTAGTTCCTTTTGAGCCTTTTCCCTGTTTAGCCCTACTGAAATAGCGGAACTTTGGTCCGGAATAACGGCCGAACCGTACTTTCTGGAAAAAGGGCCCAAAGATAGTTTTGATCAACATAATTTATCAAATCTCTGTGCCAAGCTCGAGCGATTTTGGCTGAAATCTAAAGGCCTGAGAATTGCGAACTTTTTTGGGGGTTTTCAAAGAGTTGGCGTTAAATAGCGGCCCAACCGTACATTTATCGAGGTCCTTTTGATCATCATTAATTATGGAAGCTGTCTGCAAAATTTGAGTGACCGGTGGCTAAAGCTAAAGTCGTGGGAATCAAAGTCCTCTGGCTAAAGGTAAAGTCGTGAGAATCAAAAGATAATCAATGTTGTTTTGTTTTCAAATGCTCGAAGTTGACTATTAGGTCATTTTCCCTGGATAAACAAAGTATATTCTAATATTCTGTTCTATCCTTGTATTTCAGGATGACCTTTACAATAAAGTGGATATGTCGGAGCCTAGTCTTCTCACTGATTTCTCTCGTCTGGCACGATGGATTACAGGAACCTCAGTAGGATTAGTACTAGGGGGAGGAGGGGCGAGGGGGGGTGCCCACGTGGGCATGATCAAGGTGCTGTTGGTGAGTAAACTATTTGTCTTTGTGAAACTCCATCCCAGACCGACAAGACAAACTGACCACTGGTCCAAAGGAAATTGAACAATAGCCTTGGATGGTTGGGAAGTCGCCATCTTGGATTTCCAATGTTTAAACACAGGCGCTACCACGCCACCTAGTTAGTGGTTAAACTAATCCCCATATTTTCCTAAATACACCCACTATTGACCGAAAAAAGTGGGGTCAAGTTTAAACTTGACATTTTTTTATGAAACAACTGCTGAACTTTTTGGGATTAGAAAAATATTCATGAAAAAGAAAATTTGTTGACTATCTTTTAGGTCCCATGGGGTACCTTAAATTCTGATTGGGTCTTACGGAAAAATTGATAATCCATCCTCTGTGAACCTGACAGAAGAACCCCATACTATGCTGTAAAAGATATGTCGACTTAACATAAACTTTATCCTGACAAGGGTAATATGATAAATTTTTAGAGTACCTAGATGATATAACGAGAATTTTACATTTGTTTTCTAGAAATTACATGGTATACCAAAATTTTTGCATTTGTTTTCCAGGAAGCTCGTATCCCGATTGATCTGATAGGAGGCGTTAGTATTGGATCTCTAGTGTCGGCTCTGTGGGCAATGAGTAGAAATATTGATGAGGTTACATCGTCCATGGCAGGATGGTGCAAGGTAAGTAGTGCAGGATTAGAATAGAATATCTATTCCTACCAGAGGTGTGTCACCTCCGAGTCGAGAGTGGTCTTAACCGGTCAGCCACAGAGATGGGCGTATCTTTTTATCCTGGCTGAGATAAAACTGAAAAATCGTCCCTTTATCTCCCCATGCAAAATATTCAAGCTTTTTCAGCCCTCGCTTAACTTTTGTCGTGCTTTAGTGCTTTTCAATTTTTTAGAGAGGCTCTTTTTCCGAGAGTTTTCATTGAGGAAACCAACAACGTTCAGAAATCAAAGAGAGAAGAACAAGATAAGAGAAAGCCAGCCGTTCCGAAAAGGAACCTTATCTGTTTAGTATAAAGTTCACCCCAGGTGCGAATTGAACTTGCAACCTAGGGCTTACAAGTTAGGCTCGGTACCTTGCAAGGTAACTAGGCTGGCCCAAAAGGTTTCTAATTTTACCATACATAATAAATTTGTATATTATAATTTCTCTTCCACAGAATATGAAAGGAGGTTATTCTCTCATTACGGACATCACATATCCTGCCGTCAGTATTTTGTCGGGCCGTAAGTTCAATAGCACAATTGAAGCTCTGTTCAAAAACAAGCAGATTGAAGACCTTTGGATTCCGTACTTCTGTGTAACCACGGATATAACGGCCAGCGGTATGCGAATTCACATTCAAGGGGTAGCTTGTCATCGAATGGAGGGTAATACCCCTGTCACTAAAGGCCTTAGTAGTTATAGCTGCACATACACTATACAGTGTTAAACCTCTATCAAACAAAATAATCGTTTCATTTCCAGAAGAAGGTCAAAAGTCGTCGTCTCACGCCACCGCCCATGAGTGTGTCCAATCTCTCCCTGTTCGGCCACGAGAGGAAACACCGTCCGAATTCACACGCATGGTAAGAATTTACTCCGTTTACAAAAGTTACCCAAGACCCTATATCTTTTTTTTTACCCCTTTATGGCCGGGGCCACAATGAGAGTTTAAACTCAATTTCAGTTTATGTAGCAATCTGCTAGGTTGATTTCAAAATTTTCCAAAAATTCTATTCAATCAGATTAATCCGAGAGTTAAAGGTAAACCGAGTGTTTAATCCGAGAGTTAAAGGTAAACCGAGTGTTTAATCCGAGAGTTAAAGGTAAACCGTTTTACCCCTTTATGGCCGGGGCCACAATGAGAGTTTAAACTCAATTTCAGTTTATGTAGCTATCTGCTAGGTTGTTTTCAAAATTTTCCAAAAATTCTATTCAATCAGATTAATCCGAGAGTTAAAGGTAAACCGAGTGTTTGATCCGAGAGTTAAAGGTAAACCGAGTGTTTAATCCGAGAGTTAAAGGTAAACCGAGTGTTTAATCCGAGAGTTAAAGGTAAACCGAGTGTTTAATCCGAGAGTTAAAGGTGGCCCCTGCCATGAGTAGGAGTTGCTCCCCGGGAGTTTCCTTACTTTGAAGCTAGCTAACAAGCCTTAGTGAGGATACGTTGAAGCTAAATCGCCTTTAGTGCTCTTGTATATTCATCTATTCAGATACCCACCACGCCCAAGATTGCTTAACTTGGGTGTTAAATGGTTACCTGATGTACCTATAATTTGTCATTTCCCTAATGCCTATAATTTGCTATTTCCCCTAAAGGGGCTTTTCCTGATGTGACTACACTACGTGAGGAAAAGCCCCTTTAAATTTAGTGTCTCGAAATCACCTCACCCTATCTGTCCTACGTCCTTATAAGAGGTGTTTTAAGGGTAAGTGAGTTCCAAAAAAGAACAGCTCTTTTGAGATTAATTCCCAGCTATTGAGTCAGATCCTAAAACATACTACTCCTTCTTCAGCTCCCTGTCAACTGCCCATAATATTAAAATATTCAACTTGAGTTAGGATCTGACTCATTGACTGAGTAGTTCAAAAGAGTAGTTCCTATAACTCACTTCTTACACATTCCTAGTCCTTAATATCTCCTTTCCATCCCCTCGTACGTATCTCCAAACTTTTCCTCCGATGCCACTTGGCATTCTTTTCACATTTCAGGAACCTTAAGTACATAGTACATATATTTATTTCTTATTTGTCATGTTAAGTCAGGAAAATGTTTCTGTAAATAAATGACTTTTCTTTAAATTAATGATCTCGGTCTGTAAAAAATAGTGACCTGGGAGAGAGAGAGACTGTAAACGACAACACCATTTTATTTTGGAATTTTTTGACATGAGTGTCTAGTTTAGCTATAAAATCATTGATTGATCTTCATACTTTCTTTGAATAATTTGCAATAGCACAGTGATAATCTTCCCCTAAGCTAAGTAACCTAATTTTAGTTTGCCATCAACTATCAAAACTTAGGGACTTGGACAACCATAGATTCTGTCACAAATGTTTCTCCCCGTTGTTAAATTTACCACCGAGGTTGATGTTCGACCTCTTTTTTTACCCCGAGTGTGGGACTTTTTTATTTCCCTAAGTGTGGGACTTTTTTGTTTCCCTGAATGTGGGACTTTTTCCTTTCCCTGTGGGACTGGGAGGGTTATCACCGCTTTCCTGTGTATATTATAAACTTACAGGGTCGTTATGGAGATACGTACGAGCGTCCATGTCGCTACCCCGAGTGTGGGACTTTTTTATTTCCCTAAGTGTGGGACTTGTTTCCCTGAATGTGGGACTTTTTCCTTTCCCTATGGGACTGGGAGGGTTATCACCGCTTTCCTGTGTATATTATAAACTTACAGGGTCGTTATGGAGATACGTACGAGCGTCCATGTCGCTATCGTGGTACTCACCTCCCTTATGTGACCCTGTCGATTCGCATATGCTCTTAGACGGAGGCTATGTGAACAACTTACCAGGTAAACCATCCTTGCCTAGTACATCTCGACGGCCTTGGAAGTCCTCCCTCGTAACTGCAAATTTCAAGAAACTGAAGCTTGTCAATTGTGTTTAGCATGTTTAAATGCTTACGACAAACGTATAACGTATAAATTAAGTGTGATTTCCAGTGCTCAGTTTACCGAAAGGAAAATACAAAATACACCTACAGTGTCAAAATTCATCTGAGGATGTCAGACCAAAATTGGAAGAAAAAAAACTCAATATACCTCGAATGACTTGACTAGAACTCGAACCACCAACCTCCACATCGAAAGTCTACCGTGTTTAACCACTACACTACAAAGGTTGGTTGGGGATTAATAGAGAACCAAAAGTTTTTCGTTATTATTCGTACCATCTTTTCCTCTTCAGAATACATTGCTTTCCTTCCTATAGGATAAGGCAAGTGGAAATCGCGTTTTTTTGCAGATACGAGGGCTTCACTTCTAAAGGTCGTCGACCCTACATTTTCTACTACTACGAACTTTGCTTTCCGATTTTCTGTTTCTGATACAGGTTGCGCTCGAAAATATATTCGTGCCAGTATGTCGGTCATTGGAGTTCTACCGCCCGTATCGGACCCTGTAACTAAATCGTATCTGGTCGATGGATGCTACGTTAATAATCTGCCAGGTTCTATACACAAGCTTTTCTTTCTCTTTCAACCTCACACAAATTTGATCCTTGAGTCTTTCTTTCTTTCTTCTGTTCCACGAGGCTTGTTTGTGTCGACTGGTAAAGTCGCATTGGATAGGTCCAGACGGCTATTATTCACGACCGAAAATGTAATACAAAGATGACTAACCCTTTCGAATTTACATAGAAAAGTGTCGAGTGGACGTCGACAGCTGACGTCGTATGTGCATTTCCGCTAGGCTCCTGAGTTAGGGCGACGGCTGTCGTGGAAACTAGCATAGTACTTTGCCTGAGTCGAAGGATTGTCATGGTGGTCGGCGAGGTTTTCAGTGTTATCAGTTTGTCCAGGGCAAAAGTAAGAACTCTTGGCTGCGAGGTGAGCGTATAGTGAGGTCGAACCGAGGGTTACGAAACTTCTTGTAGGCGACTTTATAAGTGGCTTTTACCCCGCAATGTAATTTCCATCTAGAGATAGTGCAGTGCACTACGAGTACACTCTTACTTATTTCTTCTATGAGCATGTAGGGTTTCCCTTCGAGAGAGTCGGTTTATACTTGCAATTTTTATGAAATAGTTCCCTAAAAAGTCAGTACAAGCGGTACACCTCGAGTGCACTGCACTATGCAATCACACATCAAGAAAGCACCCGTCTACATGAAAAAAAAGTTATTTAGTGAACTAGCAATAATCGTTTGCAACGCGCACCACATGGCCTACCTACTGAAATGCCAACCACATTGATGGGAGTAAACGTAAGGACTATAAGGTTATTGAGATGCAGGTGATGTGTTTACTAAGAGAATTATTCGGATGAAGTAAAGTCTCGTTGATAATGAAGACTCGTCAGAGACAAATTACCATTTGAAATTCTATTTAAGAGGGATTACCCCTGCAGAATGTCATGCTTTGTATAGACTACTTACCTACTGTTGCATTCTAGGTGCTTTATCGGGATACCGTAAGACCTCAGTTATACAGATAAATGTGATGGAGCGGTATTGGAGGGGTTCTTCCTTTTGGGTATATTTGAACTGATGACCTGATTGTTCCCAGGTGCTTGGTTGGGTTGCAGGAGTCTTATTGAAGTGGTCTGGGACATCATTTTTTCTAACATAGGTACCCTTTACAAAAGCGTAATATGATAAATGTCCATGGTTAGAAAAAAGCGTCTGGGGACGTTTAATTACATGTATGTGCTGGTCTTTGGCATCAAATGTAGTGGCGCGGGTTAACTAATCAGGTTCATGTCGTTCTGTAAGGGTTTGTAAAACTGGTGTCCGTTTTGCTTTTCCTATCTGTCTCCCTCTAGATGATTTTTCTCTTCACTCTTTCACCAAATTATAAGTAAATTCTCCCGCATTTTAAATCTCTTTTCCTTTTTATTATCTCTCTATCTTACCCCCAAAAAGGTGCTCCGATACATCGTGAAAAAATTTAGTTTAAAACCAAAAATTTTCCATTTTTTTTTAGATATGACGTTAACTTTTTACCATTAAAAAGAGTATAGTTTAGCTGAAAAATTTAGAGAATTTTTGACACCTTAACTAGCGATGAGCGATGAGAGTAAGCTCTGACTTACGTGAGGCTTATGGTTCAGGCTTATAAAAATCCTCCGAAGTAAAATTCACTGTTCCAAGAGTGAATGCACTCGAGAAGGTGGGTTGGTGACTAAAGGGGACAAACCCGAGATTATCTTCATTAGGACAAATTTTCTTCTTCTTTTTTTCGGGTTTAAAATTCTTTTTATTCCTTTCATTTTTCAC